>NC_053156.1:281450101-281725101 GCF_016835505.1 Polypterus senegalus
AAAAGGAAACATTTTGAAAATAACGTAACATGATTGTCAATGTAATTGTTTTGTCACTGTTGTGAGTGATGAGTGTTGTTGTGTATATATATATATATTTACACACACACACATAAACATATATATATACATATCTATACATATACACATATATATACACATATATGCATACATATATATATCTACATATATACACATACATATACATACACACATACATACATACATACACACACACATATATAAACATATATATACATATACATACATATCTACATATATACACACACAGCTATTTCGTATCAGTGCAATACACTGCTTGTTAAAACGGATGACTCCCGCTCTTACGTGCAAGTCTGCGTGGATATTATGAAGTATCGTATTTGTTCAAGTTCTATTTAAATTTTAAATAGAAGAAATTTTTATTTAGTTGACAGAAATATCTTTGGTAGAAATGGTAAAAACAGACAGGAATATTATTCGTGAATAAATCAACTCAAACCTTAAACAACTTATAATATTTTGCTCTCCATAAAAATATATCCTGTCTAAATTATACAAGTTAGAAATAAAGTAAACGTTAAAAGAACAAACATTCAAATTTCTTTACTCTTATGTAATTTTATATAAAAAATAAACTTAAATTTTAAATATCCCAAAAGATTTTGCTCTCCATGAAAATATATCCTGTCAAAATTATACAAATTCAAATATGAACATGCTGCATAACAAAACCTGGAAATATAAATAAAATGTGTTCCTTTCAGCAATAACAAATCAAATCATTCAGTTGTCTTTGCTCATATGTCATTTTAGAGCTGGACGCCTGGCATCTTTTTTTGGCAACAGGTTCGTTTCTGTTTGGTGTGAGGTTCTGCGTTGTGGAGATTCTCAGGATGGATTGCAGGTGCTCATCAGTGAGGCGACTCCTGTGTGCTGTTTTGTTAGTCTTTATCACTGAGAAGTGCTTCTCACACAGATATGTGCTACCAAACATGCACAAGGTTCGAGCCGCATGTAGACAGACTTTTTTTGTTCTTCAAAGTCACCAAAGCGCCGTGCAAACTCAGTGCACAGTGCGCTCAGTTTATCAGCAAAGTGCGTATTTGGGAACACCGTAGTGACGACTTGATTCAACATTACTTAGCAACAGGGAAAGTTGGGCAAGGTGCACTTGGTGCATTTGTGTCTCCCATAAAAGCAGCTTCACTTGAAATCACTTTGTGATTGTGCACGGGTAAAAACGTTTGCTGAAGTGTCAGATTCTTATTTAATTATTCTGCTTTCTGTATCTTCTGCATTGCATTCAGGTTACCCTGATGTTTTGTCTCATAGTGCCGTCTTAGATTAAATTCTGTAATTACAGCCACATTAGCTCCACAAATGAGACACACGGGTTCAGTAAACATATACTCAGCCTCCCATCGGTTTTTAAAGGCTCTATTTTCAGAATCAACTTTTCTCTTCAGCATCGTGTGAGCTAGCTTCACAATAACTTGCAGCATCATGAGTTAGACTTGATTAACGCGGTAAGTGTTCGGCAAGGCAGCTGAAGCGCTGCATTATGGGATCTGTAGTTTATTGTGTTACCAGCGCTTCATATACCCGGGCCATTAATAACAATAATACAGTATATAAAATGATCTCGGGCGGATATAATTACACGGGCGGATGTGGCCCGCGGCCCTTGAGTTTGACACATATGGACTAAATAGAACTTGAAAAGAACTTCATGATGCTGCCGCCAAATACACAAAACAATTACTTTGACAATCATGTTACGTTATTTTTAAAATGTTTCATTTTGTTTTTCATAACTTCTTTAACACACTACTTCTCCGCTGTGAAGCGCGGGTATTTTGCTAGTCTATACTAATAAAAGGCAAAGCCCTCACTGACTGACTGACTCACTCACTCACACACTCATTACTAATTCTCAAACTTCCTGTGTAGGTAGAAGGCTGAAATTTGGCAGGCTAATTCCTTACAGCTTACTTAACAAAAGTTAAGCAGGTTTCATTTAGAAATTCTACGCTTAACGGTCATAACAGTCGACAACGTCCGCCATGTTAAACATTCTTATTTATGGCCCCATCTTCACGAAATTTGGTAGGCGGCTTTCATGCGCTAACTGAAACCGATGTATGTACTTATTTCGGTGGTATTACGCTACTGTCTGCCGTCATATTGAACTTTCCAATGGTTCCAAGAACTTTGTTAACTATGGGCCCATCTTCAAGAAATTTGGTACGCGGGTTCCCAACTCTAACTGAATCCTACTTACGTACATATATACGTCCATAGCCTGCTGCTCGGTCACTGTGTGAGGCGGCGTTGGGTCCCCCATCCCCACCCTTCCCACGTTGTTTGCTGCCTGCCTATATAAGGCCGTCCGTCGCTCTGGTCTCTTCATTTCCTTCCTTGCTTCGCCACGGTATTCACGTGTCCCTGCTGATAACTGCAGCCTTTTTATTTAATCCACGACTTCTCCTCTGTTTTATTGTTCGTTTATTACGATTATAGTTATTGTATAGTTATTTTAGACTTAATATTACATTGTTCAGGTACCCATTTCCTTTATTGTTCCAACCGTACCCCCATTAACATGTCTATCGAGGTGATCACCATCGATCAAAGAATTGTCACTTACCGAGTGGTTTCCATGCCCGGAGACGGCGCCTGCCTTTTCAATTCTTTGTGTTACATATTGCACGGCCATATCAGGCTCACTCTTGATATCCGGAGGAACATTGTGTCTTATGTATTGAATGATTGGGACAGGTTCAAGGTGTGGACTGATGACGGTACAGGAGATAATTATACTACACAGGAGCACAATAAGAGTGAAATGCTTATGCCCTTCACCTATGGATCTGCATGTGAGTTGATGGCTGCCGCTGAATTGTTCAGTTGTCGTTTTCAAGTGTACCGAAACAGCCAAATATTTTACATCTTTGGACAACCGCCAATGTCTCTTAAACATCTTATATTCACAGGTGACGATTTCAGTAGTTGACACTTTGATGTTTATGAATGTTTAAACTCTCAAAAGCTGGATGCGAAGTTATTGATGTAACTGGTTGTATACTTACAACGCTTGACAGATGCCAAATGTCACTTCAACACAAGTACTGCAAATACTAACGTAATTGAAACAAACCACGAAACTCAAACCGTTTATGACAGCAGCAATCCAAGCTGTGAGATTTGAGGCAAGATTGCTTTTCATATGGCCAACTGTACGTTGCATGCTCAAGAGTAAGCTCAGCGCACAGCTTGGTCATATTACATGCGGAGGGCCGAACTGACAACATGGCATACAAAGAGATCCTTAACAAATAATTATTGGTATATTTTCCCTCAGTTTAAAAAGGTTTACTTTTCTTCTTAAAACAAATTTTAAGGCAGTACTTCGCTGCTGCAAAGCATGGGTATTTTGTTAGTGTAATATATTTCTTTTGATTATTCAAGTTGTGCTGAGATTTGGGGTGCAGGGGTTTCTTTCTATTCTCTTTCTTTTATAAAGTTGTCAATTTCTGTTTGTTATTGTAGTTTTTTCTTATTAAATATTATTTTGTACATTTTCGTATTAATCATGATTTTGGTCTTTGATTTGAGTATTATTTTTTTAATTTGGTTTTGATAATGTACTATATTCCATCTTGCATTAATGTATTTAGTTATATGCTGTGTCCCTTTCATGTGGAGATTCAGTGGGTGTGGCCTCTTTGACCTTTCATCTGGAGGACCATTCCCTGACCTATGTATTCCAGGCAAAGGTTCAGGTGCTCCAAAATAGCATTTAGTGTTTATGAAGAACTTTGTGAGTGTCTTTGTGGATTTCCATGTTTTTGATTATTTGCTTTATTTTTATGGAATTTTTTGATTATTGTATTTAGATTAGCTTTGTTCAAATATCTTTTTGTTATTTGTTAAAATTGTATTTTTTTTTTTGGAAAATATCATCAGTATTTTTAAAGAGCCAGGGTTTTCACATGTTCTTGTTATTAACTGTGCTGGAGATTTGGCAGGCAGTCTCGTAATTTGACATTCCCAGCAATTTTTCAGTCATTTAAATTGACTTGGTCTGGTGGGCGAGATTACCAACCGCAGTTGCCAAATCTGACATACCCTAAGACTAGAAGTCACGTAATATAACATCGGCTTGAACCAGTGGCCAACCAATACTGATGTACAAACCAATTCAGAAAAACTAGATAGCTTAGTCCCAATCTTATATATTTAAAAAGAAGGAAGTGAAATTCTGAAAAAGATTCATCCACTCACAAAACATTTGGATGGTACTCTCTAAAAATAAAGGTTTTGGAAATACCTGGTGTGTCAGACTGAGAGCACTAAGAAACTGTAAGATTTAAAAATGGGTTTGATTTGCAACAAGAATAGATTCCTAATTAAGAAACTGGTTTAAGTAAAAATGAGTGCAAGACGCCAGAATTAACGGGTGATCTTGTGCTGGTCAAATATTGTTAAGAAAGGATGCACTATCTTGGCAATAAATGAGATTTTCATTACCTAATGGAAGAGAGGAGCATTTTGTGAGAGAGTTTACACAACATAATGCCACCCTGCCTGCACAATGTACACAGTGTACTCTCAGATCCACTTAATGCAGTTCAGGGTTGTGGGGGCCAGAGACTATATGGACAACAGTGGAGAAACTGACAGGAAAAAGTGTTGGATAGGACTCCAGTTTAGTGCACGTTCCAAATACACACCCATGTTACAATTTAGAATCAGAAGTTAACCTAATTGGAACATCTTTGGGGAAGAACCCATACAGTCATGGCACAAGTACTCCCACTTGACAATGACTTCCTGGCACAGTATTCAACCCAGGACACTAGATGTTAGAGTTTGTGCAGTAGGAGCTTTAGTAAGAAGAGAGTGGTCCACAAGTTAATATGTTAAAGACAGAGGGTCTGTCTGTGAAGTGGGAGGTATTGGAGTGTCAGAAAACAACTGAGAAGCAAGAATCCGAACTGAACTGAGAGCTGATGGGTCTGCGTGTGGTACCACCTCACTAAATGTGTCCTGAAGACATGCATTGACTGAAAGTCAATGGAAATATTAATCTAATCATATACAGTGCATCCGGAAAGTATTCACAGCGCATCACTTTTTCCACATTTTGTTATGTTATAGCCTTATTCCAAAATGGATTAAATTCATTTTTTTCCTCAGAATTCTACACACAACACCCCATAATGACAGCGTGAAAAAAGTTTACAAGCTTGGCACACCTATCCTTGGCCAATTTCGCCCATTCCTCTTTACAGCACCTCTCAAGCTCCATCAGGTTGGATGGGAAGCATCAGTGCACATCCATTTTAAGATCTCTCCAGAGATGTTCAATCGGATTCAAGTCTGGGCTCTGGCTGGGCCACTCAAGGACATTCACAGAGTTGTCCTGAAGACACTCCTTTGATATCTTGGCTGTGTGCTTAGGGTTGTTGTCCTGCTGAAAGATGAACTGTCGCCCCAGTCTGAGGCCAAGAGCGCTCTGGAGCAGGTTTTCATCCAGGATGTCTCTGTACATTGCTGCAGTCATCTTTCCCTTTATCCTGACTAGTCTCCCAGTTCCTGCCCCTGAAAAACATCCCCACAGCATGATGCTGCCATCACCATGCTTCATTGTAGGGATGGTATTGGCCTGGTCATGAGTGGTGCCTGGTTTCCTCCAAACATGACGCCTGGCATTCACACGAAAGAGTTCAATCTTTGTCTCATCAGACCAGAGAATTTTGTTTCTCATGGTCTGAGAGTCCTTCAGGTGCCTTTTGGCAAACTCCAGGCAGGCTGCAATGTGCCTTTTACTAAGGTGTGGCTTCCGTCTGGCCATTCTACCATACAGGCCTAATTGGTGGATTGCTGCAGAGATGGTTGTCCTTCTGGAAGGTTCTCCTCTCTCCACAGAGTACCTCTGAAGCTCTGACAGAGTGACCATCAGGTTCTTGGTCACCTCCCTGACTAAGGCCCTTCTCCCCCGATCGCTCAGTTTAGATGGGCAGCCAGCTCTAGGAAGAGTCCTGGTGGTTTCGAACTTCTTCCACTTACGGATGATGGAGGCCACTGTGCTCATTGCAGATTTGTGCCTCGAGACAATCCTGTCTTGGAGGTCTACAGACAATTCCTTTGACTTCATGCTTGGTTTGTGCTCTGACATGAACTGTCAACTGTGGGGCCTTAAATAGACAGGTGTGTGCCTTTCCATATCATGTCCCATCAACTGGATTTACTGCAGGTGGACTCAAATTAAGCTGCAGAAACATCTCAAGGATGATCCGGGGACACAGGATGCACCAGAGCTCAATTTTGAGCTTCATGGCAAAGGCTGTGAATACTTATGTACATGTGCTTTCTCAATTTTTTTAGTTTTAATAAATTTGCAAAAATCTTAAGTAAACTTTTTTCACGTTGTCATTATGGGGTGTTGTGTGTAGAATTTTAAGGAAAAAAATGAATTTAATCCATTTTGGAATAAGGCTGTAACATAACAAAATGTGGAAAAAGTGATGCGCTATGAATACTTTCCGGATGCACGGTAAATGCCCAGCATATCCTGGGATGATAAATGTAACTGTTCACATACAGTAGTTTGAACTGATTGGTTACTTTCTTCTCTTTAAAGGTGACCTCCTTTGATGTTTTCTACTACCTAATCATCCAGCTCATTGGGGCGCAGAACAATGGCTTTGAATAAGGGGGATGCAATTTCCTGGTATCAAAAAAAGGTAATAATTTTAACGGGACAGGGTACTTTTGGGGGTTGAAATTATTGGGGATCTTATGTCATGTCAAGAATAGGAATTGGCAACTAGAGAGTATAGCAGTGAGGTGGGTGTTCCAGCATAAGTTTCACAGAGATGCCCTTGAAAGGACAACCTATTTTTGCTGTTTCCTTGATTTATTATTAGTGACTAGCTTACTGTCACATTAACCTAGCTCTATTCTTTCTCATATTTCAGATTGGTGCCTATGACCAACAAATGTGGGAGAAGTCAATGGAGCAGAGTGAGATTAAGGTTGGTGCCCCTCACTTAATCATGTCTCAAGTATAGTGGCACAATAAAATAAGCAAGCTTTTTAAGGAATAGACCAAAGACACATATAAAGAGACGTCAGAAACCCAGTTCTGGTGCAGTCAGGTCCACATCTCAAGAAAAATGTTAGGTATTGCTGCTGCAGCTTTGCTGATCCAACATCTTGGTTTCAAATGCAGTGCCTAGCTGTGGAGCTTGCACACTCTTCCCATATCTCTGTGGTTTTTCCTCCCAATACTTCCACATTGGGACAGATATTGTGTGTAGGATAGTTAGAACATTAGAAATATTTAAATGAGAATAGGCCATTCAGCCTACAAAGCTCACTAGTCGTATTCACTTAATTCCTCTAATATAACATCAAGTCAGGTTTTGAAAGAACCTAAAGTCCTACTGTCTACCACACTACTTGGTCACTTATTCCACATGTCTAGGATTCTTTGTGTGAAGAAAAACATCCTAATGTTTGTGTGAAATTTACCATTAACAAATTTCTGACTGTGTTCTTATTGAACTCATTTTAAAGTTACAGTCTCGATCCACTGGACTAATTTCATTTCAATCACATCATCTCTTAATTTCCTTTTGCTTAAACTGAAAAGGCTCAAATGTTGTAATTTTTCCTCATAACACCTACAGTTTCATCTTAATCGTCTGTGATTCCAAATTGCCTCTGTGTGAGTGTGAGTATGGCAGAAGTATGGGTGGTACCTGTGATGAACTGGTACCTTGTCCAGATCTGTTTTGTTGTCACAAGATAGGCTCTGTTCCCCCATGACCCTGAACTGGTTTAAGTAGGTTTTGGATTGTTGTATTTACCACCAATTACCTCCATGTTAGGTTAACTGATGATTCCAAACTGGAACCTCTTTGACTGTGGGCATATCTATGAGTGGGTCATGCAATGGAGTAACACATTATCCAGGGCATTAATTGGTTCAACTGAGGTTGACATTATTATGTCACACAAAACAAGTGATGGGCGAACAAAGCCTCATGAACGTTGCTCCTCAAAAACAGATCAGAAGATTCAGAGCTTCAAAAATAATGACATTGGGTCATTGAAATCATAGCAGCCGTCAGCTTGAAATAGCAGAGGAAGCACATATACAAGCCTTTGTTGATTGCATAATTTCAATCTGACAGGTTCACTAAAAGCTTAAGAACGCTCGTTTTGAGCTTATTATAATAATGTTGTCATTAAAATGCTGCAATAAATGTGCAAGTTAGTATGTGCAACAGTTTTCTACATTAAAATAATATTTAAATGTTTTGACCTAAAGATATAATTTGTTGCCATGACAGCAACTATTATTAATGCATTAGAAGCCACCACTGATGCATAATTATGGGACAACTTTTTCATGTGAAAGGAGTTTTGTTTTGAGGCAATGTTAAATGTATATTTTCCCATCATTGTTTAGGAAATAATAGTAATAGGGGCAAAGAGAATCATAACAGGGTTTAGGAAGTGTGCTTGAGGAACAGAGCACATATGAGAAGGTTTAGGGAATGTGCCTACAGTAGTCTATAGTATTAATGACACATTATAAGTTCCAGTACATATGAGTTGTGTAGTATATACCTTATTATCGGAAAACAGGTCAAAATGTTCCCATACTCTTGATTACTTTTTTCTTTTTCTGGTCGCATATTTAATTAAATATAATATCTGTATAAAATATGACTGGCAGTTATAGCATATGGGATAGTGCAAAAACTCAAAGCAGTCATAACCAATCCTAGGTTTTAAGTGACATTCAAAGCTTTGGACTTCATCTGTTATATGGTAATGGGAATTTGATATAAACTTAAACACCTTGTGCTTCTCATACGTGACACGAAACCTCAATGCCTCAGTGACAAACGTCCCATCCCCACACTAAACAGACATGCCTGAAAAATCCCATATAAGGTCCACTAGTCTGGTAAGGAAAACTACAGTGGCTTGAAAGGAGCTTTCACGAATGCCGTTTAAGGGCATGTGCTGCTAGTGTTTGCGTTTTTATCGAGTTCATTTTGTTTTTAACTGGAGTGAGTGGTTGATCAAAAAGACAAAGGGGCATCATGAGTTTACAGACCTCCGTGTCTCTTGCTGATGATAGAAGCTCACCAAATCCAGGTGATTCTAATTATAAAATATACCTTTATCCTTTAACTTATTCATGCTCTGCGGCCATAAAGTAAGATTTTATTTTGATGCTTAAAAAAGCTTCAGGTGAATAATGTGTTTTATCTGTTTCTTCAGATGTAAATATCTTTTCCCATATTGATGGGAATGTCTCCTCTTGATCTTCTTTTGCTTAAACTGAAAAGTCTCAGTTCTTTTAATCATTCTTCATAATTTATCACCTGCAGCACTAGAATCAGCCTAGTAGCTCTTCTCTGGACTTTCTCTAGCACTGATGTTTTCCCTTTTGTAGCATGGAGACTAAAAGTGCACACAGTATCCCAGATAAGGCCTCACCAGTGCATTATAAAGCTTCTGCATAGCATCCTTGGACTTGTACTGTACACAGCATGGCACTATATAACCTGATATTCTGTTAGTCTTCTTTATTGCTTCTGAACTCTGTCTGTCAGTTAATAGTGACAAGTCTACTACAACTCCTAAATCCTTCTCGTAAGGTGTACTTTGGATTTTCAGACCTCCCATTGTGTATTCAAACCTAACATTTTTACTTCCTACATACAATACTTTACATTTACTGAAATTAAATTTCATCTGCCATAAGTCTCCTCAAGCCTTTATGCTATCTGAGTCCCTCTGTAATGATTCAACAGATTCCAGATTTTCTGCCAAGCAACATATCTTGGTATCATCTACAAAGCTAACCAGCTTGTTACTTATATTCATATCCAAATCATTTATATATATTTAAAAGCACCGTGCCCTAGCATTGACCTCTGCTGGACTCTTAACATCGGAACAATTCTGATGAGGTTCCTCACACCATCACCCTCTGCTTCCTGTGTTTTAGCAAATTCTGCACCCCTCTACACACAACACCCCGAACTCCCACTTCTTTTAGTTTGATGCCCAATCTCTCATGTGGTACCTTATCAAATGATTTCTGAGCACCAAAAGTATCCAAATATATTTTAACTTTTCATTACTTTAGGATATTTTATGTTTAAAATTTTTTGAGCTTCAGTAGGTAGTAGGTCTGCCACAACAATCAGCTAACAACAGGATATTAATTGGTGCAATTTTGACATCACTGGCATTGGACTGTATTTGTCTATGGAAGTTGTTTCAGCCACCAGAAGCCTACTTTGGCTTGGATTTCAGCTACATGATATTGTAAAATGGTTAATATGTGTGGTATGTACTATACTAACACGGACAGCCTTCAGATTACAAACGAGTATCGTTGCTGCTAATTCTTGTAACCTGATTTTGTATGTATATCTGAACTTGCATTGACAATGTCAACTAATAAAAATAGCAGCAAAAATACATAATGCTTTATTACTTGTTTTACAGGAAAGGAAACCTAATTTATTAGTAAAACCACAGTGAAGCAATATTGCTGTACTTTAAATCACAGACCACAAATAATTTAACCTAAAATCAAACACAGGCAAGTACATTACATTGATATCAAGGCCCATAACCTGAAAATTGCTCCTGGGGCACTGAACAATTCAATATGACATCTTTAAGGACTTTATTTATTTGTTCATTCATGCAAAAAGACAATTTCTCCTCAGGGATTATAAATTAGATCAAATTGAAAATCCATCCATCCATTTTTTTAATCTACTTAATCCAATAAAGAGTCCTGAGGAACTAAACACTGTCTTAAATTATTACAAATATTAAACATTTTCATAGTTTCATAACTGTTTTAGAGCTGGTGCAGAGTGCATCAGACTGTGACAGTCCGGGTTGTCTCCTCGCTGCCTTGTCTCATCTGGGAGCCTCTTCAACCTGTAACTGTCGATAGTCATGTAACGAGAAAGGCCGGGCAAATGATGACACACATTCAGCAATGAGTTGGTGCAAAAAGTGTCGAATGCTTTTATTACAATCCAACAAAAACAAAATAGTGAGTGCATCAAATTGTTCCAATAAATAAATAAAGAGATAAATAATCCCATAAAAATCAGTGAACGTCCATCCATCCATTTTCTAACCCGCTGAATCCGAATAGGGTCACGGGGGTCTGCTGGAGCCAATCCCAGCCAACACAGGGCACAAGGCAGGAACCAATCCTGGGCAGGGTGCCAACCCACCGCAGGACACACACAAACACACCCACACACCAAGCACACACTAGGGCCAATTTAGAATCACCAATCCACCTAACCTGCATGTCTTTGGATTGTGGGAGGAAACCGGAGCGCCCGGAGGAAACCCACGCAGACACGGGAGAACATGCAAACTCCACGCAGGGAGGACCCGGGAAGCGAACCCGGGTCTCCTAACTGCGAGGCAGCAGCGCTACCACTGCGCCACCGTGCCGCCATTCAGTGAACGTGGAGGTTTAAAACAAACTGATAAATAATCCTTTAAAATGAGGTAAAAAATCCTTGGCAGTAAAACCATGTTCTTAAAACACAATCTGAGCTATGGTGCTTCCTCTGTAAAATCTGACAACTCCCCAGCTTACCCTCTTCGGATCTCACATCACGAGGAGACGTCAACCAACAGACGCAACAACCCTTAATCCTGGCCTGAGTCCCTCTTACCAATCCCTCAGCATTCCAAGGGACACAGCTCCGAGCCAGCTCCTACTCCTGTCACCATACCCTCGACATTTGCGGGAGCCATTACCAAGCACATGGTCACTCTTGCACTGTTGGGTGCACAACAGGAGCACCCCCCTCTTGAGCGCCATCCATACGCTTCTTCCCTGGGGCTTACTTTCCCATCTGTCTGCTTTCTGTCTGTCGTGCATTGGCTCCACCAGTTTCTGCATTTCTTCCTGAAACCTTTTCTTTAACCTCCATTTCTTTCTCTTGATCCTCCTTTTTGTTTCTCTGTTCTGATCCCCCTTTGTCCTGTGCTGGATCCTCTTTGTATGGCTTGACTGGGTGCAGTTACCTACCTCCGAGATGTGAATGAGTCATCTGACTGATTTGCTTGCCTTTACAAGTGTATGCATGATCAGTCAAGCACCCCAATCAACCCCAGAGCAAAGCGCGCTTGTGCACACCTGCACCTGATTGGGGCCTGCACTTCCTAGGAAGCGATTATTTATTTAAAAACTGCACTGCACTACAGACCTCTTATCACACAGTTACTGTAGCTCTGGAAATTAGGATTATTTTGTATAGTGTCTTTCTGTACTGATTGACCATCATCCAAAGTCAAGTTACAAATATAGAGATATTTGTACAATTATACATTTTTGGACACAGAGGGGCAAAAATAAGATCTTGCTCAGGGTCACACAATGTTCAAATTCAAGTTTCAGTTTCTTTATTGTCACCACATGTAAATACATAACACATGCTGACATGAAATTGCATGTCTTCAGGGCCACGGTGGAAATGTACAACATGTAGTGCAACAAAACAAAGTAAAACACATAGTGCAAATACAATATACAGTGCAAACTGACAAGAAAGTGTGCAGTAAATTGACACAACAGCATTAGGACAAAGTACAGCAGATTAGTTATAACTGGATCAGTAACAACTTAACAGTAACCACATTATTTTGTTAAAGTGAGTTACAGGAGAGGAAATGAACTATTGGTCTTGAGTTGTAAAGAATTGCCTAGTCAACAGTAAGACATTGGTTAGAACCTTTGATGAGCAAAATTGGTAACACTTTACATTAAGTGTCCATAATTACATTACATAGTAAGTGTAATTATGGACACTTAATGTAAAGTGTTACCGCTACCCAGGGGTGCGGAAATCCAACGCCCGACTCGTCCGACACGGGTAAATTGATCGTCGGACAAGTGTGTTTTTCTGGTTTCAGTTGTCCACGGACAAGTGCCATTTTCTGGAGAAAAAAATTATATGTGCCGTGCAGGGCCCATTTTACCACTACTTTCAAATTTTAAACATTTGGGTGCGTACTTCATGCGGACACAGTCTACTTAGGCATGTTCTTCATGTCTCAAATTGTTATTCAATATTGTTTACATAATGACGGCTGATTTTTCAAAGGGGAATCACACTTGTGGTCTTACATAAGTATTTTACCCTACTATTTACACTCTTGGAGGTGCGATCATTTTTTTCATGCTGACATTACGATGTAATTTGATGATTTTTCATTATAATCGATAATTTTTATATATTATTCACTAGCAGAATACCCGCGCTTCGCAGCGGAGAAGTAGTGTGTTAAAGAAGTTATGAAAAAGAAAAGGAAAAATTTTAAAAATAACGTAACATGATTGTTAATGTAATTGTTTTGTCATTGATATGAGTGTTGTTGTCATATCTATATATATATATATATATATATATATATCAAAATACCCGCACTTGGCAGCGGAGAAGTAAAAAGAAAAGGAAACATTTTAATAATAACGTAACATGATTGACAATGTAAAGGTTTTGTCATTGTCATGAGTGTTGCTGGCATATATATACATATATATATATATATATATATATATATACACATACATACATACATGTGTACATTTATACACACACACATATACTATGGGGTGCCAAACAGGCAAATGCATTGATTTTCTGAATATATAAAGTCGCCGTCAGAATATATAAAGTCAAAACTTGAATATATAAAGTCAGCGCTGAAATATATAAAGTCAAAACCTGAATGTATAAAGTCATCGCTGAAATATATAAAGTCAGCGTCAGAATATATAAAGTCTGCACTGGAATATATAAAGTCAAAACTTGAATATATAAAGTAATTCCCGAATATATAAAGTCAAAACTTGAATATCTAAAGTCAGCGTCGGTATTTATAAAGTCATTCCTGATTATATAAAGTCAGCATCGGAGTATATAAACTCACTCCTGAATATATAAAGTCAAAGTCAAAATATATTGATTGAAACGACTGTGAACTGAACTAAGTACTTAGAAAAATAAATTAAAAAAACACTGTTCGGTTAATGTTTTGAAAATGATGCATGTGCCCTGCCCAGGATTGGTTCCTGCCTTGCGCCCAGTATTGGCTGGGATTGGCTCCAGTAGACCCCCGTGACCCTGTGGTCGGATGCAACGGGTTGGGAAATAGATGGATATTCCAGCGCTGACTTTGTATATTCCGACGCTGACTTTATATATTGAAGTTTTGACTTTATATATTCCAGCGCTTACTTTATATATTCAAGATTTGACTTTATATATTCCAGCGCTGACTTTATATATTCCTACGCTGACTTTATATACTCAGGTTTTGACTTTATATATTCTGACAGTGACTTTATATAATCAAGTTTTGACTTTATATATTCGGGAATTACTTTATATATACACGTTTTGACTTTATATAGTTATATTTAGTCATCATTGCATAACTTTTTCTTTACCATAGAAATTTAAAGACTAAATTCAACTTCCATTCCTACCAAAGATATTTCTGGCAACTAAATAGAACCTACTTATATCCAAATTCGAGCTATTGAGCTGTCGCCTGCCTGTCTGAATAAGTCACCCTCGCTCTTACTTTTTTACCGTTCATTTAATCATGGCTAGTGGTGGAAAAATTATAAAATGGAAGGAGGATTATACTGAGTATGGCTTTACCAAAACAATTATTGATGGCGAATCGATTATTCATAAAGATTCAATTGGTGATCTGGTTTTCTGTGTTAACCTCATATTTTTTCATACTTCTTCTCAAACCAAGGGGGTGCGAGGGTAAAATGAATCGGGAAGCGCTGATCAATGTAATCAGTGTACCAGGAAGTCATGCATTGACAGAAGTTCCCCTTTGCTGGGAATGCAAAGTATGATTAAATGCGTGATTTTTAATGCGTTATGGAGCACATACATCAAAGCTTCTCAGCTGTGCTTGTGCTAAGAAAAGGAAACATTTAAAAAATAATGTAACACGATTGTCAATGTAGCCTTTTGTAAGTAGTGCCTGGAGAGTTCAGTGTGGAGAAACTGTAGAGACAGCGTGTGTAATAACTTGTGGATTTTTCTGTGAGTATTTGGTGGCAACGTCACAAAGTCGCTTCCGTAACACTGCGTTAGCTGCGGAGCTCAGCTCAGAGCGAAATGAGGTGAATGGGAGGGGAGATGATGACGCGACTCCCCCACCCGCCTTAACTGTCAATCTCCCACAAACACAGTCTCTCGGAATTTGCATAAGCACAGCCCTTCACCTGCAATTTTAACTTAGTTACAAAGTGATCAAAACTCTCGTTTATATCCTGCGTCCTCTCGTTAAACTTGTATCCCGCATTACCCGTGGGTATGACAAACGCCAGCAGCAGCCTGTCTATGAACTTAATTTAAACTTTAGGTTTACACCGTGCTTTGTTTCCGAAGTAGCAGCACTCATGAATATGGGTTGTATATGTCACTCGCTCGCTTTTTATTGTTTCGCTCCCTTCTCAATTATATAATGCATGTTTTCTTCAGCGCTTTTTGGAGCTCTTCCTGGTTTTCTATGTACTGCGTTGACAGTCAGTTCACGGGATTACGTGGGAGGTGTGATGTCACACGAAACTCTGCCCCCCACGGCTTTCCTGCTCAACTCCATTACAGTAAAGTTGGAGAATTAGTGATGAGTCACTGAGTGAGTCAGTGAGGGCTTTGCCTTTTATTAGTATAGATAAAATTCATTTTTTCCACATAAAAATGCGGTCATTTCACCTACAATGCAATTGTTTTCTCCACATAAAGCTTGTTAGAAAGTTAATCTTTCCTGAAATTTGCGATTTCGCGCAGGTTGTGATATATTGAGGAATTAAGAAATTTATTGCGTGACATCAATTTTGATGAGCTGTCTATAGATCGTTTTTAATTAGAGAATTTTTCATATAAAACAAGTTGGTTTCGCGCAGTTTATCTATACTAATAAAAGGCAAAGCCCTCACTGACTCGCTCACTCACTCACTGACTCATCACTAATTCTCTAACTTCCCGTGTAGGTAGAAGGCTGAAATTTGGCAGGCTCATTCCTTACAGCTTCCTTACAAAAGTTGGGCAGGTTTCATTTCAAAATTCTATGCATAATGGTCATAACTGGAACCTATTTTTTCGTCCATATACTATAATATACTTCTGCTCGATGCCCGTGGGAGGCGTAATTTAGTGCCTGCCCATATAAGGCCGTCTGTCAGCGGCAATCCAATAGAAACACTGCCACTAAATATTCACGGGTGAAGGACTGTGCTTATGCAGAGGAAGATGAGATGGTCAGGGTGGTGTTTGGCACAAACTCAGCGAAACTGCGAGAGAAACTTTTAAGTGCTGGGTCTTAGCTAACATTAAATACAGCCGTGGACATCGCACGAGATGGCACCAGCACAGCTGTGAACCTTCGATGCATGTACACCGAGCGGCTCACATGAAATGACGCAGTGCATAGACAAAAAGCAACAGTTACAAAGAGGGCTGAACAAAACCGAATTACACAATTGAGAAGGCAGCAAAAAAATATGAAGCGTGTGATACATACAAGCATATTCATAAGTGCAGCTACTGCGGAAACAAAGCACACGGTGGAAAAAGTCAATGTCCCGCTAAAGTAAGACAGTGTAAAAAAAAAACCTGTGCATGCAGTGTGTCACGTCGAGCTGTTTATTGATACAGTAAGAAATGAATCGATGAATGAAACCTGTTATCTTTACGATTGACAAACACGGAATGTAACTTGAACACAACACATCCTACAAATACGAACCTGATTGAAAGAAATAATGATAATCAAATCCTTGATGACAGCAACACTCATAACACTGACAAAACAATTAGTGTATGTTGACAATCATGTTACATTATTTTTAAAATGTTCCCTTTTCTTTTTCATAACTTCTTTAACACACTACTTCTCCGCTGCGAAACGCGGGTATATATATATACAGTATATGTATATATATATATACCTCGATCTACATACTCTTAAATAGACAAACCACATGCCATGGCGCAATGGTAGAGGCTTCGCCTCTAGCACCAACGTCTGAGGGTCGATTCCTGAGAGGGGGTGCACTGAGTATGTACGCGCGCTTCTCGATTCATTTTACCCTCGCATCCCTTTGGTTTGAGGCGTATGATAAAATATGCAGTTAACGCAGAAAGACAGATCACCAATTGAAGCTTTAGGAATAATGGATACAAAGCGTTTTCCTAAGACTGATCGGAGGCAAATTTCATTTCAAAAGACTACCCGACGGAAGCCTTGATAAAAGCATGGTTTTGTGCAAACTGTCCAAATACGAACCTGATTGAAAGAAATTATAATCAAATCCTTGATGACAGCAACACTCATAACGGTCACAAAACTATTACATTCACAATCATGTTACGTTATTTTTAAAATTTTTCCTTTTCTTAGCACAAGCACAGCTGAGAAGCTTCGATGCATGTACTCCATAACGCGTTAAAAAAAAATAACGCATTTAATCACACTTTCAATTCCAAGCAAAGGGGAACTTTTGTCAATGCATGATTTCCTGGTACATCGATTACATTGATGCACACATCAGAGCTACAAAAATTCTTAGAGTCGGAATAAAGCTCGTTCCTACGACTGATCGGAGGAAAATTTCATTTCAAAAGACTACCCGACGGAAGCCTTGATAAAAGCATGGTTTTGTGCACACTGAAAAGCAAGCAAAATTAGATGCATTACAGAAAGCGGACTTTGTGGCTCTTATTGGGGATCATTGGACTTCCGTGACCGTTAGTAATTCTAATTACATCTAATTACAAAATGTTCAATGATCACACTGTTTTAATTTTGGCTAAGGTTACTCAGAGTTTAAAGGTGAAGCTGGTCAAATTACATTTTATGATTCTGCCTTATTTTTTTAAGAAGAAAAACTGCACTTTATGTTGAAATTTTTGTTATTATTATTTAAAGACAATACTATTCTGAACATGTACTTAAAGTACTTAAATTACCACTTTATTTTTAAGTCTGCCCAATTTTAGCCAGGGATGATATTTTTGTTTCTGTTTTAAATTGAAATGCAGTTTAAAAGCATTTTTTTTTTCAGAAATTAAAAGAGCTTGAGTTTACAATAGTCATGTCCATGACTATTATTTGATTCTGTCGCCCACTAAAACCCTTTTAAATTAAAAACATTTGCGATTTGGGGCAAATTTTCATGTGTGATTACATACGATTAATCAAGATTAATTATTACACAGCCTCTAATTAATTAGATTAAGTTTTTAATCGAGTCCCACCCCTAATATATATATGTAGATATATATATATGTAGATTTGTATATATATATATGTGTATATACAGTATATGTGTAGATATGTATATGTATATATATGTATATGTATGTGTGTGTGTGTATATATGTATATATATGTGTATATTTATATCGGTATATATGTATATATTTGTATATGTGTATACTGTATATATGTTTATATGTGTCTGTGTATTTATATATATATATATATATATATATATATATATATATATATATATATATATACTAATAAAAGGCAAAGCCCTCACTCACTCATTCACTCACTCACTCACTCACTCACTCACTCACTCACTCATCACTAATTCTCCAACTTCCCGTGTAGGTAGAAGGCTGAAATTTGGCAGGCTCATTCCTTACAGCTTACTTACAAAAGTTGGGCAGGTTTCATTTCGAAATTCTACGCCTAATGGTCATAACTGGAAGGTATTTTTCTCCATTAACTGTAATGGAGTTGAGCTGGAATGACGTGGGGGGGGCGGAGTTTTGTGTGACATCATCACGCCTCCCACGTAATCACGTGAACTGACTGTCAACGCAGTGCGTAGAAAACCAGGAAGACCTCCAAAAAGCTCTTAAGAAAACATGCATTTTATAATTGAGAAGGCAGCGAAACAATAAGAAGTGAGCGAGTGACATATACTACCATATTCATGAGTGTTGCCAGCTCGGAAAGAAAGCAAGGTGTAAACCTAAACTTTAAATTAAGTTCATAGACAGGCTACCGCTGGCGTTTCACATACCCACAGGTAATGCGGGATATAAGTTTAATGAGAGGAAGCAGGATATAAACGAGAGTTTTGATCACTTTGTAACTAAGTTAAAATTGTAGGTGAAGGGGTGTGCTTATGCAAATTCCGAGACTGTGTTTGTGGGGGATTGACAGTTAAGGCGGGTGGGGAGTCACGTCATCATCTCCCTCCCACCTCATTTTGCTCTGAGCTGAGCTCCGCGGCTAACGCTGTCTTCCGAAGCAACTTCGTCAGACTGCCACCAAATACTCGTTTGTAAACGTTAATGTTTTACTTTTTAATAACTTACATAGACAATGAGCTGAGCTGGGTGGAAGGGTGGCAACGCGTCTGGGAGCTGGAGGATTGGTTATTTGTTTATTATTGTGAGATTTATGAGTATTGTGGAGGAGAGTGTGCTTTGTGCACTGTGGAAGAGAAATAAAGTCAACATTTGGACTTTTACCTGGTGTCTGGAGTCGTGGACAGGGGTTCAAGGGAGCGAGGGTGCCTCCTATCCTAACATAGACTATAATTTATTATTTTTCCCTTGCACTCAGTGACCAAACCTATACACACACATATAGACACATACAAACATACACACAAGTATATGTATGTGTGTATATATATATATATACATACATACATACACACATATATATAATTTGTATAATGTGTGTATATATGATGTAGATAGGTATGTATGTATATATATATATATATATGTGTATATGTAGATATGAAGATATGTATGTGTATATATGTATATATATGTATGTATATATATATATATGTATGTATGTATGTATGTGTGTGTGTGTGTGTGTGTGTGTGTGTGTGTGTGTATATATATATATATATGACAGCAGCAATCCAAGCTGTGAGAAAACAGTAAAAGGAGGCGTGTCAGACGTCGTGGTACATTTTCTGATTCAGCTGCCGAAAACAACTTTGTGACGCTGCCGCCAAATACACAAAACAATTACTTTGACAATCATGTTACATTATTTTTAAAATGTTTCCTTTTCTTTTTCATAACTTCTTTAACACATGACATCGCTGTGAAGCGCTGGGTATTTTGCTATATATATATATATATCACAGCGACACTCATAACAGTGACAAAACAATTACATTGACAATCATGTTACGTTATTTTCAAAATGTTTCCTTTTCTTTCTCTTTTCTTCTTTAACACACTACTTCTCCGCTGCCAAGCGCGGGTATATATATATATATATATATATATAGATACATAGATATATATATAGATAGATAGATATGAGAACAACACTCATATCAATGACAAAACAATTACATTAACAACCATGTTACGTTATTTTTAAAATTTTTCCTTTTCTTTTTCATTACTTCTTTAACACACTACTTCTCCGCTGCGAAGCGTGGGTATTTTGCTAGTCTTTTATATAATGTTCTAGAGCAAGGTGGCAAAATACTACTCCCTGAAAGAACTTTTTTCAGTTTTAAAATGGAAGGCAGTTTTGGTAACAATAAAATAAATCAGAAAAAATAAACTATTTTTTGTTATTTGTTTATGGGCAAGTGAATTTAACTGGCAGACAAGTGTATTTTCTAAGTTTACTTGTCCGTGGACAAGTAGAAACAAATTTGATTTCCACACCCCTGCCGCTACCACTATAGCCCAATGAATTCTGTGACTCATTAGGCCATTATTTGTGTACAGTATTCCTCCATGTCCTTTTCAGCATTCTTCCCAATACTCTGGTTTCTTTCGATCTTTCAAAAATGTACGTGTTAGATTAACAGGCATGTGTAAATGAATGAATGCATGTGGGTGCATGTAAGTGAATTCAAGAATGTGCCTGTCCATTTCAGAATTGGTTACTGCCTTGCTTATGATTCTTTAAAGGTAGAATGGGGCTATCAGGGACTGTATAGTAGAGAAAAAGAATTTCAGAAACTGCACAGATAATTGTAATTAATAGTAAGAAAGAACTGGTCACACATTAATTGGATGCTAAAGGGTTTGAAGGATGTTTTCACAAGTGTTCTCTGTGAGTGTGACAGGAGTTTACATTAGGAAGAGGAAATTGCTATTGAAAGTTTTGTTTTAAATAAACAGCAATCCTGACTTGAATCATTCAAACCGGCTGTATGTGGACGAGCACCTAACAAGAAACAGACATTGAAGAAAAAACAAAAACAAAATCTGTTTCTAGACAGGCAGACAAGCAACCTAACAAGAACCAGTTGACTGGGCATTATTTGAATTTCCCTAGGCAGCTTCATTGACACCAGACTCCTTCCTATGTATTCTGTGACCTGATGTACCCTTCAAAGTGAGACTCATTTGTCTCATCCTATTCATTACCAATTCCATCCATGTCATCTTCTGACCTCTCTTTTGGTCTCATCACCTCCGCCGCAATTACAGAGAACCTCTTCAGACAGTCATTCTCTGTCTTCCTATCCACCTCACCTCATGACTTATGGGCTTCTCATCATTCATTCCTCTTAGCCCTGCACTTGCCTTCTTCAAAGAAATTGCATGCAGCCACTTAATGATTCTTATCTTGATTCTCGTTCGCATACACCATACAGCTTCAACAGCTAGCATAAATTCTAATCCCATTTAGGCCCTAAGAATCTGCTTTAGAAGACAGAATTTGCAGGCAGCATTCAGACTGATTTCTTGTCAGTTAGTCAGTCAGTCTAAATTAGCATGTCACCTAAGTGGAACACTGTGGCTGCTTTCAAGCAGAGTAACCGCATTGCTGATTTTCAAGTTAATGCTGCTTACATTAGTATCTGCAGCCCTTCTCACACACTTTTGAGAAACAAATGTTTAGCTCACTCCATAGAGGATTCTATCTCCCAATGGTTTTACTACACACTGTGCACAACTTTGCGTAAAGGGCTTAAATGTCCTTTGTTCCTTTGCCTCCAGCCTCCAATATGATCTTTACTGCATTTAACTTGAAACCTTTCACTTACACACAACTATTGTTTTCTACTTTTGCTTCAACCTCTGTTCCTACTTGGATTTCAAAATGGGCTCTGCTTCCCTAAGAAATGCATGTCAGGTTAAGTGGCCTGATGTAAGTGAATGCAGGTGTGTGTATGTGTGTGTGAATGAGGCAGTGGGGAAGTGGTTAGAGCTGCTGCCTCACAGCCCCAGAGACTTGGTTTGGAGTTGTTTTAGTCTAGTCTGACATTCACCTGTGAGATCAGCAGTCACAAATATGTGACATTTGAGCTGCAAAGACATGCTCAAAAGAAGCCCCTATAGCACTTAAAAACATTTCTCTGCTTTTACACACTGGAACATCCTCAAAGCTTCCGCAAGCAATGAGCTTCTTGATGACGTCAGTTGAGCTCCTAGTCAGCCCAGCACTGCCGGATGGGTATAGGAGTCTTGATAAACATTTCAGATGTGAATTATCCATAGTACTTCAGTTTCATGTCTCATGTGACTGGTGGCTTAATTGACACTGTTACATTGACTCAGTTAGGTAAAATATGTGAGTTTCAGTAGGTGTGACCTGCCAAAGGCTGATCTCAGAGTCAAAGCTAGTGTTTGCTTTTTGCTACTAAAGTAGCTTTTGACACTTGATACTCTTATTGTAGAATTAATTGTTTTAGAAAATGGATGGTTGGATGGATGGATTCATATATAAATAATAATATGAGGGTAAATAAAAAACAAGGCAATTTGAAAATTATGCTGTACTTGAAATGGATTGAAGCT
The DNA here is from genome assembly GCF_016835505.1 of Polypterus senegalus. Taxonomy (NCBI): domain Eukaryota; kingdom Metazoa; phylum Chordata; class Cladistia; order Polypteriformes; family Polypteridae; genus Polypterus; species Polypterus senegalus. Next base: position 281,472,979 of record NC_053156.1, read on the forward strand.
AACTCAGTACAAATTGTTCACGATGGCTTAAGATAAGATTCCTTTATTGTCATTGCATAACAGATACAATGAGATTTCGGTATACTATGTGAAATGATGCTCAAAACTATACTTTTAAAACTGCACATCTAATATCTCACACATTACACAAATAACAACATATGCAAAAAATAAATATTGCCCAAGTTAAAAAAGAAGTAATAAATAATGATGAATGTGATATTTCACAATTTTGTCTATAAGGTGTTTGATTTCAGTACAGAATTTAGTGTCGTAATCTCTTGAGGGTAGAAACTGTTCATCAGTCTTGTGGTCTATGCTCTAATGGACACCTGTCTCTTCCATGACAGGAGAAGTTCAAATAGTTTGTGGGTGATGCATGTCCTTTATGACACTGAATGTCTTCCTCTGACACAGAGAGGTGTAGATGTCTTCCAAAGTTGTGTTGGTAATTTTCTCTGCTTTTTGTCAGCTGCTGAGCTGTTGCCATACCATACGAGTATCCCATGAGTCAGGACACTCTCAATAGAACATAGATAGAAAGACACCAGAAGCTTTTGTGACTGTTAACCTTCCTGAGATTTGTCCTTTTGGAGGACAGCGGAAATGGTGTTGTCTATTAACCTATTGGATCTATTTGCATATTGGTGAGGGTCTAGCGTGGGTGGAAGAGCAGCCTTGATGTACTAGTGGACCAGTCTTTCCAGACACTCCATGATTACTGATTTTAATGCTACTGGCCTGTAATCATTAAGGCAGGGTACTTCTGTCTGTTTTGGAACTGGTACTATGGTAGATTTTCTCAGGCAGGTAGGGACAGTGCACTGTGATAGGGATTGATTGAAGATATTTGTAAATACCTCCGCTAACTCCACAGCTTAGTCTCTGAGGACCTGTCCTGGGACACTATCTGGGCCAGCTTTTTTCCATACATTAATATTCCAGAATGTGTGTATAACATCATCAGTCTTTATAGTCAGTACCTGGTTTCTGGTTTCTGGAGCTGGAGTGGTCTCTCCTTCCCATGGCGTCCAAAGAAGTGGTTAAGCTGCTCTGCCAGTGAGGAACTGCTGCTACTGCTACCTGGATTAATATTGTTTTGTTTAGTGATGTGATGTATACCTTGCCATGTGTTTTGGGGCCTGAGGTGTCAAAATAGTGCTCAGTTTTATTCTTTTAGGCTGCTTTGGCATCTCTAATGCCCCTCTTCAGCTTTGACCTGGCACCACTGTACTGCTGTTTTTCACCAGAGTGGAAGGCTTTATTATGAGCCTTTAGCAAGAGTTGCATATCTTTTGTCATCCATGGCTTATTGTTGAAGAATTGTTTTATTATGTTGATATTGTTATTGCAGGTCGTTATAAAACAGTACAACAGAGGTGTAAATATAAATATTGTCATCTTCACTTGTGTTGTGTCCGCTTTGGATATCAGTTATGGATCTGCTGATGAGGTTAAGAAAGCCAAAAGAAGACAAAGATGAACCTGTATCAGAGTAATGGCAAGAGCAAAGTGTGAAAACGAATGGAAACTGCCCAAGATCTTAAGCAGACCACCTCATCTGTTAAAGATGGTGGTGGGGGTCATATGGCGTGAGCATGTATGTCTGTCACAGATACTGGTACACTTATCCTCATTAGCATTTAACTGCTGATGACTGTGGCACAATTAACTCTGATGTATATAGAAACATCTGATCTGCTCAAGTTCCAGTAAATACCTGCAAACTCATTGGACAGTGCTTCATCCTACACCAAGGTAATGATCCAAACATACTGCTAAGCCAACATAGGAGTTTGTCAAACTAAAAAATGTAAAATTCTTGAATCGCTACTTATGACGCCTTTTGTGAGCAGACAAGTGAGCAAGAAACATTTTTTTACCTCGGGAAAACAGTGCCAAGCTTCTGCAATAAAATGCATTATTTCCAGTTTACTTTTTTGTCACAAGAATGCCTCAGAATTGCAAAAGTCACGTTTTCTTAAACTGAAACCTTTTCTATTTCAAAAAGGACCTATTCAGTAAATTTTAAAGCTTTTTTTCATATTGGGACCACGGTACCTATTAGTTCCATTTTAATACGCAAATAGCTTTAAAAATAGTTTTTTTTATTTATAAAGTATGCTTCACTAGAACACAAATTAATAAATTGTGGCAAATTAATATATGACATGGTTGCCAAGAAATAGATTTGAGTTGAAAAATTCCAAACTTACTGTTTAAGGCTTTTTCCCTTTTCTCTTCCCTTCACTTTGTGTTATTCTTTTTTGTTTAAATAAAATTTCAAATATTTAGGTAACTTTGTGTTCATTTGGCCTGGGGTTTTTACATTTTTCCCTCTGTCCTCTTGATATTTGTGGACATTTTAAAATTCTAACCCCATTTTGGGCCTGTGCAGGCTAGAAAGGCTGTTTTTTGATTTTGGAGCTGGGTTGCCTGAGGATGAGGCCTCATGAGTGGGCCCAGACCAGAATTACTTTTTCTAAGCAAAAGTATACATGGGATTATGGTTTTCTTTAATTCTGAAACATCCTGTGCAGTCACTTTTGCATGATAATGTTCCCTGATTGTAATGATTATTTATTTCAGAATGTTGCAATGTTGTCTTATAAGGGTGCCAACATTGTTATGATTCCTGCTACCTGCACACTGCTCCAGATTTCCAAGGAATGTGGCTTTGGATGATGGCGCCTCTTAATGTCATTAGGGCGAAGATTCATTTGTATACATAATTTGTATAGAAAACATGCAAAGTTTTGTCCCTTTCACTCTCAGATTGCTAAACTTCTGGTTTTCCCTCTGACTTTGCTTTATGATTAGTGATTAAACTTTGATTTAATATCTTTCATCTTCTTGGTTTCAAATTGTTTGTGGCTTTGACTACATTTCATCTCCTGGTCCTCTTCCAGCATTCAGGCAGAATAGTTTGGTCAGAAATATGAAACACTTCCTTTTTGATTCTACCAGCACACGGACTACATGGCAGCTCCTAAGAACAACTTAAGATTTTTCCCAGGAGTACTTAAATACCATTGATTGTTTCTCCTATTGTTTGACCTATCTTGGCTCATCTTACTGTGAATATTTAGTAATACTACAGGTATGTACATACTTCTCAAGTTCAAGTCTGTGGGCTGCAAGCAGATCAAACAATACAGCATTGTTTCACATTGTAGTCATTTTTATTAGTTTCTCCCTTCTTTTAATCCTTCAAAGAGTTTTTCTTATTAGCATTTAAATGCATATTTATAGGAATATTCACTGCTTAATGCAGGCTTGAGCTTTTTTGTAGCACACATAGACAGAAACAGTGATATAAAAACATATTTAAACACGCAAGAAAATAAATGCACCATCTGGTATTTTGGTGGGATGGCACAGTGCTTAGTGCTTTTGCCTTAGAGTTCTAAGGGCCCAGATTTGATTCCCAGTCAGACCACTGTCTATGTTGAATCTGCACATTCTCTGTGACTAATAATCAGGTTTCCTCCCAACAACATTTATTTATATAGCACATTTTCATTCAGAAGTGCACCTCATATTGTTTTAAAAATAGTACTCCAATATCATAAAGACAGTTATGTTAAGTTATTTGAAAGCTCTGTATGGGCCCAGTGTAAATAAATGTAGTGTGCCCTAAAACGGACAGCATCCCTTTGAGAGCTGGTTCTTACTGTGTGACTGATGCTGCTTGGATAGCCTCTGGCTCATCAGGCCCCGTATTAGACTAACATTAGAGACTCTCATTCTAGTGGGATTACCGTTACGTGCATTAATCATAGCATTTTGCCCGGTAGAGAATTTTAATTAGTTTTTAGAGGCAGCTGGTCTTGTTCATTGAAAAATCTCTTGATTTCTAAAAGGCATTATGTTAAAAGACATACAGTACAGGCCAAAAGTTTGGACACATCTCCTTATTCAATGTGTTTTCTTTATTTTCATGACCATTTACATTGGTAGATTCTCACTGAAGGCATCAAAACCAAAAATGGTTTTATTTCAGGTGACTACCTGTTGAAGCTCATTGAGAGAATGCCAAGAGTGTGCAAAGCAGTAATCAGAGCAAAGGGTGGCTATTTTGAAGAAACTAGAATATAAAACATATTTTCAGTTATTTCACCTTTTTTGTTAAGTACATAACTCCACATGTGTTCATTCATAGTTTTGATGCCTTCAGTGAGAATCTACCAATGTAAATGGTCATGAAAATAAAGAAAACACATTGAATGAGGAGGTGTGTCCAAATTTTTGACCTGTACTGTATATGAGTATCAAAGAACATATGTATCTACGTCTGTTTGTTGTAATATTTTTAATTCAGTTCAATTCAGTTTATTTTTGTAGTGTTCTTCACTACAAGCTCAGAGGGCTACAACAAATTTATAGGAAAATGCAATTACCAATTTAACAAATTACCAATTACATAATGCATACACATAAAGACACCGAATTGACTAACTGACATAAATATTTGTCCATTAACATAATTGTTGAGCCAAAAACTCCTGTCATCAGCATCCCTGGAGAAAATAAAACTCTAGCAGGCCCACAGCCAGTTATAGCAGACAAAACCAGACACAATCATATCCTAGAGACCTCGGTCATCTGGGCCCACACCACCTCCTTGTCATGAACCAGAAGAGCTTGTGCTGGGCCATTTCATCTAATGACAGAATCTTTCCATCCAGTGATTCTAAGGCTCCCAGTATCTCAGATGTATCTGCAAGAGCAGCATAAAAATAGAATAAGCATAAAAATAGCATAGTGGTATCAAGTGCCAGAGCATGATATCTAGAAAAGAATCGGAATAGAGGATGATGGTAATAGTTCATAACAATTATGTTACTTATGATTTTATATTGAATGATGTAGTGTGAACAGCTAATTGGCAGCTCTAGCCAGAGTAAGCTAAAGTATTGAAACCTCAGCCTGGATTTAAAAACTGAGACTAAAGGGACAACTCTTATTCAAACAAGCAGATTGTTCTCCAGTGTTGGTGTTTTGTAGCTCAACTTCTCATGGTTATTTTGTTAATCATTGGAATCTTTAGTAGGCCAGCATATAGATCTTTTTTTTTTCTTTATTTTGCCTTATACAAATTGTTGTATTAGGAATTTGTTAGTTTTTGCATACCTCTTGGGGTCAGAGCGCAGGGTCAGCCATTGTACAGCACTCCTGGAGCAATTGAAGGTTTAGGGCCTTGCTCAAGGGCCCAGCAGAGTAGGATCTCTTTTGGCAGTGACGGGGATTCGAAACTGGCAGCCTTCGGGATACCAGCGCAGATCCTTAGCCACAGAGCCACCACTCCGCCCTAATCTTAATATACACACTGTTCTTTTGACTAATGATAAGTTCAGATAAGTAAGCAGAGCCTTGGTCATTTAAGGGTCTATTTGTAAGAAGAAGGATTTTGAAATCAGCCCTAAGCTTTACTGGAAGCCAGTGTAAATGATTGAGAAACATAGTTATGTGGTTGTACCTTCTAGCTCTTGTAATGATTCTTCAATTCACTGAAAACTGCATGAAGAACTGTTTGAACAGCCTGTGATAAACGCTTAAGTTGTATGATGATTCAGTAAAACTAATTATAAGACTAGTGTTGATCAGGAAAATTCACCAAAGCTTTTTTTCGCAACAGATTAGCTTGCTTTTTTTCCCAGTGCCCCATGATGCTTTGTGAGGCCAGGGTGACATCACAGAATTGTAGCAATCATGTTGGATGGGGATCTCATTACTCGAACAGTGCTTACCTATATTGGTTATTCATGGGCATGGTAAAAAATAATAAGCTGTGTACATACACATATACATACTGCATGTGATATCAGTACCTGATCAGTATTTCAGCCGGATTTGCACCATGCATGCGGTTAAAAAATTATAAAAATATGTTCCTTTAAGGAGTACATTAGCTGACCATAATGAGAATATTATAAAAAATACTTCGATGTTTTGTGTAGATTCCTTGTACAGTGTGTCTTCACTTGCTGGATTAAGCATGTTTTGCTTCTTGCTATATTGCACAGATCAGGTGGTGACAGGTGACAGGGATATAGCATTTATTCCTTGAAACACAGGATTTGTTGGTGTTAGTTTGTTGTAGTGATAGGAGCACACATGCCAGAGAGAAAGGACTCGAAGAGTATTTTCTCTCAAGGAGACACAGATGCCGCATTGGTTAACATGGCAACCTCACAGTTCAGGTCACATTTTTAGGCATGATGATCAGTCCACCATAACTGGCAGGTGCTTCTCTAGTCCTCAGGAACATTTAAAAAAGGCCATTACACCTAATGGTCCAATCAATGTATTTTGGCAAAATTTCTAAATATTTTTCATTTTGGACTATCTTTACCATTTAGGGAAATTAGGTGGTTGCCTAAGGTGGCAAAAATTTTGGGTGGCTTGTTTTTTTAAACAATACTGACTGATTTATGAGCACTTGGACTCAATATGACCTTCTGATTAATATTGTTTTATATTATTTGCGTGCACTAGCAATGTTTGCTCTTAATATCTGATGATCAACACAATCCAAAAGTAACACGAATAACAACAATAATGACATTAATAATAATCCTGAAGTAAAATTATCAAAAATATTAAAACTGCAACAGGATTATGGCACTTGAGTGCATTGCTAAGGGATGATTTAATTCAAATTATAAGCATCTCCCAAATGGATTAATGTTAAAATGTGTGCTAAAACATTGCAAATTTTGTTCTTCATTGTTCACCACTATTTATGACATTTTTCTTGGCACAATAAGAAAAGCTCTCTATAGTCCGTCATTCGCTGGAAAAAGTTGTGTATAGTTTTACTGCATTATTTGTCACATGAGGGAGGATACAGTAAATATGGACCATGGATAAATGTTTACAGATAATCACTATACTTCAGTTTAATTTTATGATTATATTAAATTTGTCAGTGTGGTTTTTTTTTTAAATCAAGTTTTGTGTGTTATGTAGTTGCCTTGGTAAAATAATAACTAGGCTGTCACCATCATCACAAGCTACATGTTTATTTGGTGGTTTAAATGGAAACCTACAGAATACAGTTTAAGTTATAATTTGATTATGTGAAACAATGTTTTTCTTTAGAGAAATGTTAAATACAAAAATAAATAAATAAGCACTGCTAATACAACCCAATTCCTAAGTGTTTTGTGAAATTTCGCCTTTCAAAAGCATATTTTTCCATGACAGCTTTGGAAACGGGTGTTTATAAAATGTACCTCTCAACATTCTCAAATTGTCAATCCACTTTTTTGTATCCAAATTCCATATGTCACTCTTCAGTTATGCTCTTCTCTCGTTTCTTTGCTTTTATATGTAAGAGTCAGTGATAATTCCACTCAAAGCAAAGGGAATGGTGGGGTGCTATTTACAGCTTCACCCAGGGCAGCAGTAATGCTAGAGTCAGCCCTGATCAAGAGTAATAGATTGGCACAGTTTTGCCTGTAGTTACGCTACTGGTCAGAAGTTTTAGAACACCTCAGTTTTTCCAAATCTTCATTCATCTTAATCAGTTGAAATACAATAAATGACCCACCATGGTGAAAAGGTAAGCAGTAAAAAGCAAGAGGTTTAAATTTAAGGTTTAGATTAGCAAAAACTGAAAAAAGGATATTTCAGAATATTACAAACTAGCTGTACCCCATGGCTCCACCTGTGTAGTACTGAAACATTGCAAACTTTAACAATCAATAAACACACAGGTATCGCTAGCTAAGTGAAGGCAAGGTACTCTCCAAAACGTGGCCAGAAGTACACCAATTCAAACGGAGGTTGGCGAGTGAGTGAGGAGGGTCCCGCCTGGCTCCCCACTCCTGACATCGTGGTTCCCCTTCCTCTCAGACCGCAGTCTTTGTCTCGGGTTAGCACAAATAAATTGCTTCTGCAAGTGAACCATGATACTTAGTGCAATGGGAGAAGTCACAAAATCAACTGGAATATTCAAGCAAATTATAGAAAAAAACCCCATCTAAATCAGTTAAGTAATTATCTTGTGAAAAGCGGACAGACATATATACAGACAGACAGACATTGGAATTTATATATATGGAGATGGCCCTTCTTCAGGCAACAACAAATAGGTTACAACCTACTGATTATCTGCAGCAGTTAAAGTAAATGAACCCTTGCAAGTTGAAGCAAACAATTTGCACAAGTGTCCCAACTTCTGTTAATAACTTATAAACCCTTGTCTGTTGTCACACACACGCAAATGGGAGGCAGTCTAAGGGCTTAACTGGGGATAAGACGCAGAGTAGGGGGTTGACGAACTCAACTAATGCTTTTCTCCCTCTCCTACATACCAGCAGAAGGGAAGCCAACCTAGAACTCCAGACCTAGCCCTCCTACAGACCTCACTTCCACCTAAGAACCCACCTCTTCCTGTATGGCTCCTTTAAGACCAATCCCTCCACTCTTCACTTCAGTCTTATTTTCACTCAGTCCGTGTTGATTACTCTCAATTTGACATTTTGTTTTGCCGACAATATATGGAGTGGATTTTGTTTCTTTTACACTATCTTGAAGCAGAGTTGGAAAAGACTGTATTAGTACACCCTCTTAAGTACTACCTGGACAATATACCAGGGATAATGGCAAGAAAACAACAATTAACAAATGAAATGAGACAGAGCATTATTACCTTTAGAAGTGTAGGCCTTTCATTTAGAGAAATTGCCAAAATAAAAAGTCAAAATGTCAGAGAGTACAGTGATGTCCTACATAATAAAAAGGCAATTAGAAACTGGAAGAAACTCTGAGTCACAACACAATCAGAAGACAAGTTTCTGAGGGTCACCAGCTTGCATGATAGACGTCTCACAGCACAACAGCTTTATGCACAGCTTAAGAGTGGTCGACAAAATCAAGTCTTAGTTTCAATTGTAAAGAGGTGACTTTGTGCTGCAGGGTTACACTGGGTGACGGGCATTCTGAATCAAAAGGGTTAACACAGTTTGATTGTTATATCAGCAAACGGTAGCTATTTTGATGAAGCAAAACTTTGTAAACTTAATGATTCCTTGGGTTATTTTTTATTTGCCATTGTTTATTTGTTCTGTGTGTTGATTTCATGAACCATTAAACTGTGTGCATTTCATTTAAAACTGAAAAAATGGAGGTGTTCTGAAACGTTTAACTGGTAGTGAAAATATTGTAACTTTATCTTCAGTCAAACAGAAATGATCCCTAAATTGCAATTCAGTATCAGTACTTGATATATTGAAAAATCTTCATGAGAAGTCAAGCAAAATGACACCTTTTATTGGTTAACTAAAAAGATTACAATATGCAAGCTTTTGAGGCAAAGCAGGCCCCTTCTTCAGGCAAGATGTAATCACAGAATCACAAACTTGTGAGGACATTGTATCAATGTGATCCTGGGTAAGTACCTTTGGAGTGGTTAAATGTCCTGTGCACTATGATCTGTAAAGATGAGTACTGAAGTTCTTTTTGGATTTGCCAGTGTATAAGCAAGAGCTCCACTTGGTCTTCTTTTTCATTAAGGTGTGGTTGTCATTAAGACAGCTTATCCTTCTAATTCTTTACTAAATTCTGATGTGGAGCAGGCTGAAGTAGTAAAATTCCCTTAGACTGCTGCATAATATTAACCTTTCCTAATGAAACTAAAACTAAATTTTGAGCCTACTAATTTTTCTTTTCTTTAGGGACTGAGAAGCAAACCCAAAAAGATGGCACGTGTCAAGTCTGACCTGATTGATGTGGACCTTGTAAGGGGTAAGGAGCTTTGTGATGGAGTATAGAAGGAATGACAATGATGAAAGTTCCCTTCAGCCCCTCTCTCTCTCTTCCCGGCAGGTTCCACCTTCTGCAAAGCCAAGCCGGAGAGCCCTTGGACAGCATTAACTCGTAAAGGCATTGTTAGGGTACTCTTTTTGCCTTTCTTTTATCAGTGGTGGATTCACGTGACCTCAAAAGGTGTTTTTGCCTGGCTTCTCTTACTTTACGCACTACAGGGTAAGCCAGTTATATTGAAGGAGCTGTTTTCTTGTTTTACATTGTAAGTTTTCAGGCATTTTTCCTGAAAATACAGTATATGAGCTTTCAAAAGGTTAAATCTGAGCCAGCTGTTCTTCCAAGACAGACACTGGATAAGCTGCTATATGGCAAATTTTTGAATGTAGAAATTTTTACAAACTGGAAGTCCACAGACTGGACCAAATGGAATACTGTGGTTGACTCCCTCCCACATTCTATGTATGTTTTCTCTTATTCTATCATTGCAGTCCAAACTAATCTAACTTCCATTGTGTGTTTAAAGAAGGTGACTGAAGGATCTATAATAATGAGTATGATGGCTGAAAGCTTCTAATTTTCATTATTATAGGGCTCAAAGTGATTTCTAGTCAGAGAGCATGCCAAATTTAACAACTGCATTTACAAGCGAGGGTGTCAAGTTGTACAAGTAGGAATTGCAGGGGTGACTGATTAACTGATTACACAAATCCTTCACAGATTTTCATAACCATTCCAAACGTTGTATTGCTGCCGTGAATGTAATACGAGGTTGCCTAATTTTGCAGCATAGCGGAATTAAAAGAGGAAGACTACACAAAATCCTTAAAACAGACATGTTTACAGAGTCTAAAGTATGATGAGCCTCCTGCACAGTCCAAAACATTTCCTTCTTTCCTGACACCCATCATTTTTCTTAACTGTTAGTGGACATTGTATGCAGTGTATGTCCAGTCATTGGGTGTTAACTCTCACTGTCACAGAAGTCCACTATCTGACTTGCAACTCCCCACAGGAAAATCAAAATAGTTTGAATTTGTTGTGGTGAGTCGGAGTTAGTTGCAGAGACTGTTATAAGTAAGTCATACTACATAAATAATGGTAAGGAGTTCAAGCTGTAAAAGTCTACAACTCGCTATGATTTCCCTAAAATTACTTAAAAAAAGACTACAAGTGAAAATTGTAGGAAAAGTCATGTATTATGAAGCCATCTTAAGTTAAGCTAGAAATTCTGTTCCCAGTATATTTATGAAATACTGAGAGTTATTGATATTCAGTAGTTGGCCCAGCAAGGACCATATCAGGAGTGGCATAACATTTCTTTACTAGCTTAAATATATCAATATTGGTATTGAAGATAAAGGTTAATCTAACATTAATCTTTTAAAATTACCAGTCTTGAAAATTTTAAATAAATTTAAACAAAGACTGATATCCTCAGTAAGACACCACTGTAATTTGTAGACTTGTTGTTCTCAGGTTCTTTTGTGGCCGACATGTTGTTTATTTTTTTTGCACCTCATTTCAGTGTTTGATTACTGGAATGTAAGAAATCCTTTGAAAAGGACAGGCCATTGTCCTAATGGCTTGTTGCTTGCTGGTTAACAAATTTTTTTGAATTATCTTTGAGAACAATCAAACTCAGGTGGAGGGGTGGCGCAGTGTTGGCACTGCTGATTCGCAGTAAGGAGACTAGGGTTTGTGTCATGGGTCCTCCCTGCATGGAGTTTACATGTTCTCCTCTTGTCTGTGTGGGTTTCCTCTGGGTGCTCCGGTTTACTCCCACTGTCCAAAGACTTGCAGGTCAGGTGAATTGGCCCTATTGTGTGATGTGGGTGTGTATGTGTATTCACCCTGTGATGGACTGGTGCTCTGTCCACGGTTTGTTCCTGCCCTGTGCCCTATGCTAGCTATGATAGGCTCCAGCAGACCCGTGTGACCCTTTTCAGGACTAAATGGGCTAGTGACTGACTGACTGACTGACTGACTTTCAAACTCTGACTGATTGTGCTGTTTTCAACTACAACACAAGGTAACAGTTGTAAATGCAAAAAATATTTTCTAAAAATGTTTGTGAAATTTATCTTTGACCATCTTTATCTATGCCCCATGTTTTTTATAGAATAACATTTTTTTCCAGTAAAGGCAGGTATCATTCTCTCTAGTTTTCTTCATAATTATAAACACTTCATTTGTCCATTCATTTTCCTTAACCCACTTATTCCAATATAGTGCTGAAGGAAGCCGGAGTGCTTCCTAGCAGCATCAAACAAAAGTCATGAATCACCCCCGATAGGGCATTAGTGCATCACAGTGTACATTCACACACTGTTCCAAAGAAATACACGAGTGTTTGGGGTGTGGGAGGAAACTGAAGTGCTGGAAGAAATCTCATGCAGACTGATGAACAAACTGCAAAGTCTCCGGGAGACATTGTCTGAATGCATGTATTAATGACCATGTACTTAGCATAAATTAGCTCCTAGAATCTTTTCTCATATCTTTTGTTAGATTTTATTTAATTTTGACATTCTGTGGCCCTCTGATGTCTTTCTTGTAATATGGATGCCAAAACTGTTATTATTATTAGACATACAGTATACAAATGAAAGGCCTGTGTGTGTATGGAGGAGTCTGCTCTGCTCACACTCAATCACAGCCATTAGATGGCACATGCATGCACTTTTACATTTTTTCAGTGCTTGCATGAACCTCACTTCTCACTACGAAAGATCTGTGTGCGGCAAACACTACTGCACAACAACGACGTTGTGCTAATAATAATAATAATTCTTTGCATTTATATAGTGCTTTTCTCACTACTGAAAGCGCTCAGCAATTGCAGGTTAAGGGCCTTGCTCAAGGGCCCAACAGAGCAGTCCCTTTTGGCATTGGATATGGTATCGCCAGTGTCTTCTTATGAAAGCTAGACGGGCAGCAAGCAAATGTGGGTCCACATCCTCTGCCCTGGGTAATTCTTAAGAGTTAACTGATGAATTTCCAAGTTCACGAACATAGTAAACCTGCTTAGGAGTCTTTGGGTTGTTCTTTGTCCCATCGACCACATGCAGTAGTTATTATGTAATTATAGGATTCCAGATTTAAACTTACTAGTGCATTATACCGCATAAATTAAACCTCTCCTTTACACAGGATGGAATGGTTTTTACACTGTCTAGTCAAGGGTGAGCTACGCTAGTCTTAGAGGGCCAATCCTAGCAAATAACACATCTTAGTTAGTGTTTTAACTCTGCAATGTTAGATCATTCTTATATTGTATATTTTTTCTTTTCAAGAATATAATCCAAATGATTGGAAGCTTGAAACAGATTAGTAATTCTCAGTCCTTCGTTTTTTTTCTTTTAAGTTTTCTTTTTTTTTTTTTAAGAGGCGTTTGTTAGAGGAATCTGTGAGCAAGTTACACACCATCTGTGGTCTAGCGACCCACGTCCTGCTTACAGAGCATTACGCACATCTGAATCTGTTCCTTGGAGAATCACAGTCAGGGCAGCTGCTGGAATGGTCCTTACGGATGACACTGCAGGTGTGACCCGCTGTGCTGGCTACTTTGAGCAGTTGTTCAAAGCTGATCCTCCAGCTAGGATGTTGAATATCTCTGGGTCCACGGTTCTTGAGGCTGATTCTCCAATTAGCTGTGAACCACCCTATCTCACTGAGCTTGCACAGGTGGTGAACCAGCTGAGGAGAGGAAAGGCTGCACGGATCTGTGGTATCCGGGGTGAACCTCTCCAGGCTGGAGGTAAGGCTGTCATCCTGGCATTGCAATCAATCTTTGCTTCCATTTGGGAGACTGGCATCATCCCAACTGACTGTAAAACGGGGCTTGTCGTCCCTATCTGGAAAGGGAAGGGTGATCACCTGGATTGCAGCAACTACAGTGGGATAACACTGCTGTCGGTACCGGGTAAGCTCCTTGCCATGGTCGTCCTTAATAGGATCCGTGATCACTTACTCACCTACCAGCGACCGGAACAGTCTGATTTTACACCTAAGAAGTCTACCATCGACCTCATCCTGGCACTGAGGGCTCTCGTAAAGCGCAAACGCGACTATCGGCAGAGTTTCTTTGCAGCCTTTGTCAATTTTTGCAAAGTGTTTGACTCAGTTGATGGAACTGCCCTGTGGGACATCCTGAGGGTTCGTGGGATCCTCTTGAGGTTGCTGGATATCATGGCTGACCTGTACACTGGTACTGTGAGTGCTGTGCAGAGTGGAGGCAGGACCTCTGCGTTTTTCCCAGTTGATTCTGGGGTTCATCAGGGGTGTGTTCTGCTCATATTCTGTTCAATGCTTGTATGGACTGTGTGTTGGGCAAGATTGTGGGGTCCAGTGGCTTTGGGGCATCTGTTCGTGAAGAAAGGTTCCCGGATCTTGACTTTGCTGACGATGCTGTGATCTTTGCGGAGTCAATGGAGGCTCTGATCGGGGTGCTCGAGAGACTAAATGAGGAGTCTAAGTGTCTGGGCTTGTGAGTGTCCTGATAATAATTGAGATCCAGGCCTGTAATGACCTCTTGGGCACAGCCATCAGCAGTGTTTGTGAAGAGTGTGTTGACCTTGTTGAGAGGTTTACTTTCCTTGGCAGTGACATTCATGTCTCTGGTGACTCTTCCTGTGAAGTCAGTAGACGGATTGGGAGAGCATGGGGGGTAATGAGGTCACTGGAAAGGGTTGTGTGGCTATCTCGATATCTATGCAAAAGGGCGAAGGTCCAAGTCTTTAGAGTCCTGGTGCTTCCTGTCTTACTATATGGTTGTGAGACATGGATGCTATCCAGTGACCTGAGACGAAGACTGGACTCCTTTGGTACTGTGTCTCTCCGGAAAACCCTTGGGTACCGTTGGTTTGACTTTGTGTCAAATGAGCAGTTGCTCATGGAGTCCCGAATGAGGCACATTAGCTGCATTGTGAGGAAGCGTCAGTTACGGCACTTCGGCCATGTGGTGCGTTTCTCAGAGGGTGATATGGCTCATAAGATCCTTATTGTTGGGGACCCAAGTGGCTAGACCAGACCAAGGGGCCACCCACATAACACCTGGCTGCGGCAGATAGAGGGTAATTTTCAGCGGGTAGGACTGGAACGCGTGTCTGCCTGGGGGGTTGCCAACCGGGATCCTGAGCTGTTTCGACGTGTAGTGGGTGCGGCAATGCACTGTACCAGTGCATGCTCCCCAACTGACTTGACTAAGTTTTCTTCTAAATATTTTATTAAACCAAAGAGTTCACAATAAGAATACACACATGTAAATTGGCAACAAATTAGGTGGAGAACTGCAGGTTGCTTTGTCATTTGCATCTTATTGTTAAAAACAGTGAGTGAAGCTGTTAAAGACTAAAATGAGGCATTATGGGTGGAAAATATTGACAAGCGAGACCATTACAATTAAGCAATTGGTTTAAAACAAAAGCCTGTAGCCACTGCAGCCCTGCAAGACTGACGAAGCTCACCCTGGTTGAGATCAAACTGTTTGCCTCCTAGCCGGGCTGTTGTAAAGGAGAAACTTTTCCCAGCTGATTTTTATAAGTTACTATTTCAAATCTGCTTCATTAAATACAATGCAACAACGGACCAGCACCTACCGTGAGTGCAAAGACAGTAAACCCACATTCAGTTCCAGTACATCAACCAAACTCACAAAAAAAAACATTTTAGAAACTGCCAATTAATCTAACACACATACAGTGTCTTTTGAAAGTGAATGGAAGAGAAAGTTATCCATTGACAAAATTACACAAATGCAGGAAAACTCTAAAAGATACCAGCCAGGGGCAAAATTACATGAGGCAACAGCACTAACCACTGCACTATCACTCCAACTGGTAGATTAATTTTGTTTTTGTTTTTTTATGCTTACAGAATGCAGATTCAAATTTTAGTCACATAATAAACACTCATTGAGCAAATGATCAGGAACACTACACTAATACTGGGCCAGGCCTCCTTTTGCTCTCAGAACAGCCTCAGTTGTTTGTGTCATGGATTTCACAAAATGTTGGAATCATTCCTTTGAGATTCTGATCCTATTGACATGATTGCATCACACAGTTTCTGCAGATTTGTCAGCTGCACATTCATGCTTTGAATCTCCTATCCTACCACATGCCAAAGGTGTACTATTGGATTCAGGTCCGGTGACTGGGAAGGCCACATAAGAACACTGAATTCATTGTCATGTTCATGAATCCAGTCTGAGATGACTTTTGGTTTGTGACCTGATGCATTATCAAGCTGGAAGTAGCCATTAGAAGATAGGTACATTGTATCTATGAAGAAATTCAGATGCTCAGCAATAATACCCAAATAGGTTGTGGCACTCAAGTGATGATTGATTGGTATTAACGGGTCCAAAGTATGCCAAGAAAACATTCCCCTACACCAGCCTGGACTGTTAACCCAAGGCTGATTGGGTGAATGGACTCAGGCTGTTGGTGCCAAATTCTGAGCCTACAAACTGTGCCTTCATCAGAATAGTCTTTTTTTTTCTAGGTTTCAGCTGTCAAGTTGTGGTGAGACCGTGCTCACTGCAGCCTCAGCTTTCTGATCTTGGCTGACAATAGTAGAACCCAATGTGGTCTTCTGCTGTTGTAGCCCGTCTGCCTCAAGTTTCAACATGTTGTGCCTTCTGATGTAGTTTTCTGCTCACCACAGTTTTACAGAGTGGTCATCTGAGTGATTGTAGGCTTGCTGTCAGCTTGAACCATTGTGGCTACTCTCCCCTGACCTCTGTCATTAACAAGACAAAAATTTCAAGAGAGCAGCAGTTACAGAAATACTAAAACCAGCCCATCTGGCACCAACAATCATACCATAACCAAAATCACTGAGATCACCTTTTTTTTCTCCATTCTGGTGTTTGATGTGAACATCAGCTGAAGCTGCTGACATATCTATATGATTACACTGCTAACACATGATTGGCTGATTAGATAATTGCATGGTGTTAAGGCCAGCCCTGACACAGACAGACATAGGACACAGGTTCAAACCACGCAAGCATTTTTTATTTTCTTTTTCCCTTGTGGGAAACGCCTTCCCCGTTCCCAACAAGTATAACACACAGTCCCCAGCATAACACAAAATTTGTCCTTCTCATTTTTCTTTCTTTCTCCTCCACTCTCCCTCTGGCAATCTTTGTCCTCCTCCTCCTGACACTGGCTCCCAGAGTAGTGGCTACTGGCTCCTTTTATAACGCTCCCGGAAGTGCTCCAGGTGCTTGGCGACCTATTTCCGGCAGCACTTACGGGTGTGGCGGAAGAGCTGCTCTGTAGGGCTGAGCAGCAGCTACAGCACCCCTTGGCGGCACCCACAGATCCCAAAAGGGCTTCACCAAACTCCAAATTCCCATGAAGCCCTCCGGGAGTCCTAGGCACCGCTGCAACCCAAGGGGGCTGCCATCTCGCATTCGGGGGAAGGTACTGTCCTGACCAGGCTTGCTCCCCCAGTCCATACAAGAGAGAGGTGTCCCGACTGGGCAAGGGTCCCGGCTGTCAGCCACAATAAATAAGTATATTGGTTTTCCTAAAAGTTTGGTCAGGAAGAATAGTGCATGTATATTTACAGTTTAGATAAGAATGTGTTTTTAACAAAATGTAAAAGTCGTTGTCATTGATACTTACTCATTGTTTCCTTATTTATAAGGTGTTCAGACAGCATTCCGTATTTTTTTCCTCATTATATTTCTTAATAACTGAAGAATGTGTGAGAACGAGTTGAGAACTTTCAGTGCACTATACTTATTCTTTCAGCCATCGAGATACTGCTGGCAGGACACTGAAAAAATGAATAGGCTGTTTATTCTAGACAGCTTCTTTCATATAGGTGAATAAATCATTTGCTGCTCATGTCATGAATGTGTTGTATTGCAAAGGTGACTGTGAAGTGAATTGGAAATTCAAATAATAAGTGAGAGGCCTAACTGTAACATGCCCTAAAATGCAGTACAGTTTGCTCTAGTAAGTGATTTCACATTTACTTAATTAGTACTTGAACTGGTTTAAATTAACATCATTAATCATGCAGCTATAAAGAATGCATTGTAACAAATGATAATGAAATGATGCAGGAATAAATAAAAGCTCACGAAAAAATGGCCAAATATTAAAAGTGGGCTTATTCTTAGTGATTGCACCAACATTCATCTGTTAATTCAGACAGAACTGTATAATCAGTGCCATTTCTTTTTTGCATTAACAATTCTGAGCATTTTAGTTCCTTTGATTCAGTTTACCTGCATGAATCTAGAGCAGGGGTCTGCAGAGTCAGTCCTGAATTGCCATAATGGCTACAGGTTTTTGTTCCAACCCAGTTTCTTCAGTTTGTCAATTACGGATGTTTGAAGCAGTTATTGCTCAATCAACATTTTTATGCTTCATTTTAGTTGTCTCACTTATTAAGGTTTCCTACACTTAATTGCTTATTTTTAGTCTTAAACAGATGCATTCAATCCTGTTTTTCTTTTTCCCGTATTAGCAAGATGCAAATGACAGAGGAAATAGCAGTCTTACCTCTAACGTCTTTCTCTTTACACCTGTGTATTCATCATGAATTATCTGGTTTAATAAAATACAGGAAGGAAGCTGAAGAGGAAAAAAAAATATTGAGGACTGCTAATTACTAATCCACTTTATTTTACAAATTATTTGTATGATATCCTTGGAGAAGAAAAATCTTCAGTATAAGAATGACCTGACATGGCAGAATGAATACACTAACAAACTATGAATTTAAAAATGATCTGTTATTGGCAAGGATTGGTTTATAATAAAGCAATCAGGTTGAACTAAAGCTTGCAGCCACTACGGCCCTCCAGGACTGACTTTTCAGAAAGCTTGATCTAGAGATTTGTATGTTTAATTTACCTAAAGGATTTGTTTAACTTAATAGAGCTTGTAACATTATGTACCATTATATAGCTGTCTACAGAGCAAACACAATTAAAGTATGAAATATGAAAACTAATAAGTACAATAAAGAACAACAAATAGATGTAAAAACAAAAAAATGCAGCACCGGTAAACACCAGGAGGAATTACAGAGGACACATAGTCATTTTTATCAGCAAGTGCATTGAAAACTGAACCCAGTTGCAATGTAAAATTGTGATGTGTGGTACATAGGAATAATGGGACAAAATACAATAAAAAGCCATACATTTTAAAAAATATTGAAACAACTGTACATGTTACATATATGGGTATTACAGCTGCCTTCCAGCTTGCTTCCAATTTCATTTTGAATTATTTGAGTGGAAGCCAATTTCATCTCCAATTAATGCTAAAATTTAGTATCAAATACATTGTCTTTTGTACACAGCACAATGAAATTATTAGGTACTTGTCTGCCACAGACTGCTGAAGGTATTAGAGTATATACAGCATTATACAGTACTGTGTTGTCTGACATTGCGTTTAGATACAAGACACGTTCATACAGTTCTAATTGAGATTGACCCAAGGGTGCAAAATGTCCGTAAAACTTATGGCAAGAATGCTAATGGCCCTAAATGGATGAGAGAGAAAGGTGACTGCGAAGGATGTCAGAGGTCTTTAATAATATGGTTTGCCTTTTTAAAACAGTCATACAGTATATATCCTGTTCTCTGCAGTTCCCAAGTATACAGTTCCCATATCAGGATGTCAAGTAGCAAGTGAGTATGGATCCCACTAGTCGAAGTTTGAGTTTTGATGAAGATGAGCTTCCCCAGACATAAAAGTCCCCACCCCCTCAATAATGTAGCATTCTAAATTTACAGAAGCATGGTGTCACAACAGTTAGAAGCAGTAACCTTACTAGCCTCTTATAACATTGCCAGTTTGAAGGTATAATTGTAAACAACAGCAATCCAGTATCAAAATTGAACAATAAAATTAGCCTTCTGTCTATGCAGATCCTTTGTTGGAAGCATTTTTGCTGTGTCTCAGTACCATTTTCTCTCCTCTCAGCTGTGGCTTCCATGCTTTTCTTCCTGGTTCCTGTGGCAAACACCAGTGAACTTGTTGGCCCACTGTGCCTCATGCTTCTCTTAGGAACAGTTCATTGCCAGATTGTGTCCACTCGTCCCACAAAGATGCTCTGGAGAAGAAGGTGAAAGAGTTTGATCCAGAATGGTGTATTTCTCTTTTTCTCTGTGTGAACTGGTATGTTTTAAAACTTTGTGCCAACTCTCACTTCTGGTTTGCAGAAAACAACGCAGGAGTGCAAGTGGGGAAGCCTCTGTAGATAAATCCCGGACCAACTATGCAGTGAACAACGTTCTTAGAGCTGCATGGTCCAGTCTGGCTTCAAAATGGTCAGTAATCGTCTTTCAGTACTGGTCAAAGATATCTAATTTAAATCTAAGTAAACTGTCCTTTATAGAAATAATTGGCCACAACATTAGAAATTATGCAGTGGACCCTTGTAAACAGTAGCCTGTGTTGTTTATATAGCCTTATATTATGAGAGTTGTCCAAAATGTTTTGCAACACACTTTTTGTGATTTCCAGTAATTTAACAAATACCTATTTAAGGATATTGCTAGGATAATGTAGTGATGCAATAGTTAAAATGACAGAAAGATAATCGTAGCAGATAGAGGCAAACATGTGGAGCCCAGTTTTCTGTGTGTCTGTCTGTCTCCACTGTCCCAGTGTTCATTACTACATGGACATTAATTATTAAGCTTCAGTTACCTTGTGCTACTGAGCTCCTAAATGGATAACAGCAATTTTATCTTTTTATTTTCACTCAGCATTAGGTATTTTTTCAGTATCTTTTGCCCTTTCCCTGAAAGCTCACCGATGGATTAAAATGCACGGACTTGAGAAATTGGGGATGGGTATTTTAGGAAGAAGTCTCATGGGTGTAGCCTTTGCAGTGCTGGATTTTACTGCTATTCACTACACATTTTTGAATGGGTTGTCCCCAGACATGTATTCTCATTTGAGAATCACATCCAGACCCTGCAAAACTACATCCCTATGCATGAAAGCTTTTACACTCAGCCTTGTGATGGAAGAGAAAATCTGAGCACAACTCTTTGAGACTAATGCTTAGACTTTGTAGAGCTCAACTTTTATATATGCTAAAGCAAGCCGGGCAAATTAACTACGGAAAGAGCTACAGATGTGTCTTGTTTGAGTGAAATATTCAAAGTGTTGTAAAACTTTTTGAGCAACTCTTGTACAGTATAAACCATTTTATCCACCACAGAAAGGGCAATATAAAACAGGCTGTCTATAAAATTAATGGGGAACCAGATCAACTAACAAATTCAAGTATAATTGTAGGGAGATTAGTTCTGTTAAATGTATACTTACTCACATTTCTCCTACATAATACATAACAAATGTTCTGATAGTTACCCACTGTATACAGTGCGTATGAAAGCTGTTTTTACTTTTAGTACTCTAAACCTTTAATACTCTATGAGCCAAGAAACTCATAAAATAAATTAAAATTAAAGCAGAAGAGAAAAAGGAAAGGAAAATAAACAGCAAATTAGTCTACATAGTTGCCTCATTCATATCATATCTGAGAATCTCCCAAGGTGCCACAGAGTTGTTTTAGGTTAATGAGGTAAAATTGTATACAAACCAAAAATTAATTACAGTAACCCCAGAGTTAATCTATCCCTTAACTTAAGAGTCACCAGATGTTTAGGAAAAACGTAGTGTCATGCCTAGTGTATCAAGGAGCTGACGCCGCAGCTGCACCTATACTAGCTGATGACGTTTCCAGTACTGTAATGCTATGGGAAAACACGCTTTTGGCAGAAGACGGAATTAAGGAAAGTCAATAAGTAATGCTGAAGATGCAGAATGATTCAATCACAAACAATAGTAATCATTTTGTACAAGTTTAGTGCTAACTAGGATCTATCATGCGGGCCCCATGTTTGACATGCCTGGTTTATATGATAAATTATTAAATTTACTACGTGACCAGTACAATAAAACCAATACAACGGATACCAGGTAGCCCTTAAAAATGTACCTGACAAGTTTCAAAAATAAGTATTTGAAGGAGTAGGAAAGGTAAGTCTCAGTTACAATGTTAAACTGAAAATGAATTAGAAATCAGACAATGTGCAAGGCAAAATAAGACAGCAGGTCATATTGGTAAATTACAGGCAGATCCAGCACCCAAGTGAATGCGCTGCACAATGCTGTTAGTGGTAATACTGTCTTAAGCCATATGATGTTGAGGGTTGTTCCCACGCTACTGCGTCTCACTGGGAGTTTCCGGAATCCTCCACCACCGATACCATTTCTAAGGGAAGAGCCGAGCAACTGAGGACACCACACAAAGCAAGGGGAAGGTAAAACAGTGCTCAGTGCCTTTATTAAAACAGTCCAACAAAAACAAAGGGCTCAATAAGTGCAGTGCCAAAAAGTTCAATAAAGTTCAACAAGTAAATAATCCATGTGAAAGTGGAGGTTAAAATCAGTCAAAGAAATAATCCTTTAAAAATAAAGTTATAACAACGCAGGAGTATCCTTTAAAATTCAGTCCCTGGTGCTTCCCTGGCTTGTCCTACTTGGACCTTGCAGCATGGAGAGACGTCAGCCGACAGGCACAGACGCCCTTCAGTCCTGGTCTTTCATGACGTTCCACTAGGAGCCACTGGACCCTGCTCTGCGCTCACCGCTGCCTTTCTGAAAGCACGCCGTCCTCCCACCATGCCGATCACTGGCTCCACCCAACAAGATGACACACCTGAGCATGATGATCATTCCAGCTCCCAAGTCACTCAAAAGGAGTGATCCCCAAGCCCCATCTTGAGCGCTGGCCATGCGCTACTCCATGGGGCTTCATTCCCATCCACGTGTTTCTCTATCTAACCACTGGCTGTCTTTTGCTTCTGCCTCTCTTTTTCCTTCCCTTAACCTCTATCCTTATTTCCTCACAGTTCCCTTTTTGTTTTCTCTCCTCTCTTCTCCCCCTCAGACCTGTGCAGGTTCTTTTTAAATCTGCTACCTACAGTGCATCCGGAAAGTATTCACAGCGCCTCACTTTTTTCACATTTTGTTATGTTACAGCCTTATTCCAAAATGGATTAAATTCATTTTTTTCCTCAGAATTCTACGCACAACACCCCATAATGACAATGTGAAAAAAGTTTACTTGAGGTTTTTGCAAATTTATTAAAAATAAAAAAACAGAGAAATCACATGTACATAAGTATTCACAGCGTTTGCTCAATACTTTGTTGATGCACCTTTGGCAGCAAATACAGCCTCAAGTCTTTTTGAATTTGATGGCACAAGCTTGGCACACCTATCCTTGGCCAGTTTCTCCCATTCCTCTTTGCAGCACCTCTCAAGCTCCATCAGGTTGGATGGGACGTGTTGGTGCACAGCCATTTTAAGATCTCTCCAGAGATGTTCAATCGGATTCAAGTCTGGGCTCTGGCTGGGGCACGCAAGGACATTCACAGAGTTGTCCTGAAGCCACTCCTTTGATATCTTGGCTGTGTGCTTAGGGTTGTTGTCCTGCTGAAAGATGAACTGTCGCCCCAGTCTGAGGTCAAGAGCGCTCTGGAGCAGGTTTTCATCCAGGATGTCTATGTATATTGCTGCAGTCATCTTTCCCTTTATCCTGACTAGTCTCCCAGTTCCTGCTGCTGAAAAACATCCCCAAAGCATGATGCTGCCACCACCATGCTTCACTGTAGGGATGGTATTGGCCTGGTGATGAGCGGTGCCTGGTTTCCTCCAAACGTGACACCTGGCATTCACAACCAAAGAGTTCAATCTTTGTCTCATCAGACCAGAGAATTTTGTTTCTCATGGTCTGAGAGTCCTTCAGGTGCCTTTTGGCAAACTCCAGGCGGACTGCCATGTGCCTTTTACTAAGCAGTGGCTTCCGTCTGGCCACTCTACCATACAGGCCTGATTGGTGGATTGCTGCAGAGATGGTTGTCTTTCTGGAAGGTTCTCTTCTCTCCACAGAGGACCTCTGGAGCTTTGACAGAGTAACCATTGGGCCCTTCTCCCCCGATCACTCGGTTTAGATGGATGGCCAGCTTTAGGAAAAGTCCTGGTGGTTTCGAACTTCTTTCACTTACGGATGATGGAGGCCACTGTGCTCATTGGGACCTTCAAAGTAGCAGAAATTATTCTGTAACCTTCCCCAGATTTGTGCCTCGAGACAATCCTGCCTCGGAGGTCTACATTCAATTCCTTTGACTTCATGCTTAGTTTGTGCTCTGACATGAACTGTCAACTGTGGGACCTTATATAGACAGGTGTGTGCCTTTCCAAATCATGTCCAATCAACTGGATTTACCACAGGTGGACTCCAATTAAGCTGCAGAAACATCTCAAGGATGATCAGGGGAAACAGGATGCACCTGATCTCAATTTTGAGCTTCATGATAAAGGCTGTGAATACTTACAGTGGTGTGAAAAACTATTTGCCCCCTTCCTGATTTCTTATTCTTTTGCATGTTTGTCACACAAAATGTTTCTGATCATCAAACACATTTAACCATTAGTCAAATATAACACAAGTAAACACAAAATGCAGTTTTTAAATTATGGTTTTTATTATTTAGGGAGAAAAAAAAATCCAAACCTACATGGCCCTGTGTGAAAAAGTAACCTAATAACTGGTTGGGCCACCCTTAGCAGCAATAACTGCAATCAAGCGTTTGCGATAACTTGCAATGAGTCTTTTACAGCGCTCTGGAGGAATTTTGGCCCACTCATCTTTGCAAAATTGTTGTAATTCAGCTTTATTTGAGGGTTTTCTAGCATGAACTGCCTTTTTAAGGTCATGCCATAGCATCTCAGTTGGATTCAGGTCAGGACTTTGACTAGGCCACTCCAAAGTCTTCATTTTGTTTTTCTTCAGCCATTCAGAGGTGGATTTGCTGGTGTGTTTTGGGTCATTGTCCTGTTGCAGCACCCAAGATCGCTTCAGCTTGAGTTGACGAACAGATGGCCAGACATTCTCCTTCAGGATTTTTTGGTAGACAATCGAATTCATGGTTCCATCTATCACAGCAAGCCTTCCAGGTCCTGAAGCAGCAAAACAACCCCAGACCATCACACTACCACCACCATATTTTACTGTTGGTATGATGTTCTTTTTCTGAAATGCTGTGTTCCTCTTACACCAGATGTAACGGGACATTTGCCTTCCAAAAAGTTCAACTTTTGTCTCATCAGTCCACAAGGTATTTTCCCAAAAGTCTTGGCAATCATTGAGATGTTTCTTAGCAAAATTGAGACGAGCCCTAATGTTCTTTTTGCTTAACAGTGGTTTGCGTCTTGGAAATCTGCCATGTAGGCTGTTTTTGCCCAGTCTCTTTCTTATGGTGGAGTCGTGAACACTGACCTTAATTAAGGCAAGTGAGGCCTGCAGTTCTTTAGAGGTTGTCCTGGGGTCTTTTGTGACCTCTCGGATGAGTCGTCTCTGCGCTCTTGGGGTAATTTTGGTCGGCCGGCCACTCCTGGGAAGGTTCACCACTGTTCCATGTTTTTGCCATTTGTGGATAATGGCTCTCACTGTGGTTCGCTGGAGTCCCAAAGCTTTATAACCTTTACCAAACGGATAGATCTCAATTACTTCTGTTCTCATTTGTTCCTGATTTTCTTTGGATCTTGGCATGATGTCTAGCTTTTGAGGTGCTTTTGGTCTACTTCTCTGTGTCAGGCAGCTCCTATTTAAGTGATTTCTTGATTGAAACAGGTGTGGCAGTAATCAGGCTTGGGGGTGGCTACGGAAATTGAACTCAGGTGTGATACACCACAATTAGGTTATTTTTTAACAAGGGGGCAATTACTTTTTCACACATGATTTTTTTTTCTCCCTAAATAATAAAAACCATCATTTAAAAACTGCATTTTGTGTTTACTTGTGTTATATTTGACTAATGGTTAAATGTGTTTGATGATCAGAAACATTTTGTGTGACAAACATGCAAAAGAATAAGAAATCAGGAAGGGGGCAAATAGTTTTTCACACCACTGTATGCACATGTGCTTTCTCAATTTTTTTATTTTGTTAATTGCAAAAATCTCAAGTAAACTTTTTTCACGTCATTATGGGGTGTTGTGTGTAGAATTCTGAAGAAAAAAATGAATTTAATCCATTTTGGAATAAGGCTGTAACATAACAAAATGTGGAAAAAGTGATGCGCTAGGAATACTTTCCGGATGCACTGTAATTAAGTGCAGGTTCAAGGAGCCACTCCCTCCACAGCTGTATGGAGGCTCCTGATTGACCCACCTACCTGTGTACGTGAATGTGGCGTGGCCAGCAAGTGCCTTCGCTAACCACGGAGTGAAATGCACTTATGCACCCTTGCACCCAGTTGGAGCTCTGCACCTACATAGAGGACGAGTATTTATTTAAAATCGGCACAGTGCCACAGACCACACGTCACAAGCCGTTAGTCAGACTTGCCAATCACAGTTGCTCTCCTTTTTATCTGACAGCCAACGATGTACTGCCCAATGGAGCCGGCCCTGTATGAAGGGTTCACAGGTATGGCGGGTTCTCCTGTAATCTTAATCCTTTTTTTTCCCTGTTGTAGTATGTAAAACATGAGATATCAGACAGATGAGCTGCTCTTTGGTTTGTGAATCCATAACTCCCATGCTACATTATATAAATTGTACTTCTGGATGAGCATTCTTTTATAGTCTGCTCAAATGCATACAGAGCTATCCTTATGACTAAAAGTGAAATGAAATCTGTTTGATATTGTAGGAGCGAGTCATGGACTAGTTGGAGTGAGGCCCTAGGCATGTCACATTATGCAACCGGATTTACAGGAGTGCACCGTCAACTGGCTCCAACTCACTAACCTGATGTAAATGAAGGCTATGACTGCAAATCACTGCAAAGTCACCTAATGTGACATGGCCTTTAGTGAGTAGATGTGTCAGCTGAAAGTCTCAAACTTAGGGACGTCAAATAAAATACAGAGAAACAATAAAATCTCTATTTAAACACCAAGACATATGGAGCTTTTAAAAGAAAATGAAGATAGGTCAGTCTCTGTCTTTAAACATAAAGACATATGGAGCTTTTATCAACTAAGGAAAAAAGGACCACTGCAGAAAAGGTGAAAATGCGTCATGAGAACCAATGAGTTTTTTTTTTTTTTTTTTTTTAAAAAAGAGTCCTGGGTCTTGCTGTTTCAGGCAGCGAGTGATTGTAATTCAAATTGATCTTATTGTTTAATGTTTGTCATTTTCTTCAGTTTGCATTAATAAAAGCATAGTCGTGTAAGATTTACAAGAACTCAGAAACCATAAGTGGAAATGTTTAAATTTCTCATTATCCTATCAATACACATTTTTGTGGAGTTTTCTTTCTCAGTTTTATCCAATTAATGACAAATCGCTGAGCTGCCAGTCTAAGATGGGTTGAAATATAAGTAATCAATGAAGACCTCAGCATTAACATTTGCAGTGCACCATGCGATGTACATGTATCTGTTACATGCCATTTGGCATTGGATTCGTAAAAGCAGTGTTAATGTTTGTGATACGCCATCTGTTGGAATGACATAGACATAGCAACCGGGTAGACACATGTCAGATACACAGGTGTTTTCTTTTATTAAAGTGGATTATGTTTGGAGTAGACACCATCACAAATGAAACTGAATACTGAAAATCTGTAGCTAGTTCAATGTCATATTCACTAGCTTTCACACTAGGAAATAATGGCATAATTAACCCAAATGTTTGTCATGTGGAATTAAAAACATGGTGATGGTGTTGATAAAGAATCTTACAAAAGAAGGTTAAAAAAAACACAAAAATATATCCATGTAACACACACAAATGCTAGTACTGGTAGAACAATTTCTATTTTGTTGAAAAAAACTAGGAGCAGATGTTTAGTGTTTGGATCTTCGCATGATTTGAATTTGATTAATTACATTGACTGCAATTTACTTTAACATGACATATGAACAATAAACCTAATTTTTTCCATCCAGTTTATAATACAATCAATTTAAGCATGGCAGCTTTCTTATTCCTTGAAAACATCCATCTCATTTTCTCAATCCACAACATATGCATGGTTTTGATCTTATTTCTGCAAATAAAAAATCTTTATAGAATACCATATGTTATGGTACTGACACAACGGTTTTAAATAATCTGATTTGTAAACTTAACCTGGGTGACATGTGCTTATTTTCAGAAGTAGTTTACACCTACATTCAGTATGTCAAACGTTCTGCCATTTTAGTGCTTATTTGGATACGGAATAACTAATAATTCTTTGGGGTAACCTTATGTGCATTCAGGATTATTTTATAGTTAAAATTTCTGCTGAGTACTATACCTATTAGTACAGGTCATTCTAGGTGTTTATGGTATGACCTATAACTTCATGCTGCTAAATATGATAAAACTAAATTCTGCCTGGTCTACTTTCAACACAATGAACTTGGCTACTGATTAATTTGTTTCTTAACAGGCCCAGAACTACAGCTGACAAGAAGACCAGAAGTGGCCAAATTCACGACCCGTCCATCAGTTCCAGGTCCTTTCTAAATTGGGGATGTTTATGGAAGAGATGGAAGAACTCCAGCAAAGGGAAGAGCCAGGTGAAAATCATGTTGAAACCTTTAGTTAGTGAGGGTCTGTCAGACTTCAGTTGTTTATTATTGGTGGTGAGGACAGCTTCCAAAATACAGTTCAGTTCATAATTCATTCTCAAACCTAATTAATCTAATTCAAGATCACAGGAGAATTCAGGCTATCCCAGCGGCATTTCATATACTGTACAGTAAGTGAGGAATCAGAGCAGGACAGGGTGCCAGTCTATCGCAGGACCCCTGCCACACACAGACAGCTATTCTAACATGGGAACTGTTTATTACCGTCATTAAACCTAAGACAAATATCTATGTTGGAGTAAAAGTGGAGTACCTGGAGAACAAAAATGTAAGTTCAACACAGTTGCTCAACAGGCAAGGCATTCAATATTTATGAAATAGCAGCACAGATCACTACACTAAAACAATATTTTTTAAGACGTCTATCTATCTATCTATCTATCTGTCTGTCTGTCTGTCTGTCTGTCTGTCTATAATAGAGTGCCCTTTTCCTATCTATCCATCCATCCATCCATCCATCCATCCTGCCTGTCTGCCTGCCTGCCTGATAGTACATAGAGATCTGTGTCAAACTCCCAAAATACAAATACTTTGTTTACAAATATGATCTATTATGACTAAAACCACGGTGCCTCTCTCCCAGAATGTTTTCTGTTAGTGTTTCTAACCTCTTTGCCCAGTACCCTTGTCAATCCTTTTGCACACATGACTTAATAGGGTGATTCTTCGGTAATTCTCATAAAGTAATTGCTCATTTTTATTGTGGATGGGACACACAGCCCCCTATTCCTACTCTTTTGGAAACTCTTTCTTTACCCAGGTTTCATCAGTCGTATGATGAAGTCTTCTTTTCTATATATCTCCATAATATTTAAGAAGTTCTAATGCCACCCCTTTCTTTCCAGGTGTCATATTATTCTTCAACTCTTTAATATGTAACACTGTGCCCTCCAATACAACAGTACTCCATATGAACCAACTGAAAAATGTTTTATTTCTATAACTGTGGCTTCCATCACTCCAAAGTTCAACAGTTGAGAACAGAGTTAAACCTCACCTTAGGCTATTACCGTACACACACCATTCAATCTCCAAAGGCTGAATTTATTTATTGGTAATTATTATTTTACTGATCATTCTTTTGTATATATGGAAATTTAAGGTATTTCTTTATACAGTGCTACCTTTATGAGCAATTTCATTCCAAATTTTGTTGTATGCAAGTATAATGATTTAATGAGTTAACACTGAGACTTTCCTCATCTCTCCTCTATGTTGTCCCCTGTTTGTGGGACCCCATAAGGCTCATGGAATGCCCCTAATATCTGTCTATTTATAACATATTCTTCCTATTTTAATGAGAATTCAATTAAAGTACATGCAAAAATGTTCACCCCATATTTTCAAGATTGGTGAATGAAAGATGTAGTTATAGACTGATACACCTTGGGCCTGACGTTCCTGGATGTCTAGTTTGCATTAAAGGTAATGGCAGTGTGTAACTTTTAAATTAACTGTTTTCCAGGAACATCATGAATCACAGGTGAGTGGGGCCACGGATGGAGAATCCAGTGATGAAGATGAACAAGTGAACATACACATGTCTGCACTAAGGCATTGTGTGGAGGGCAACTCAGCAGAATATGTTTTGAAGAAGAGAGAGGTGAACACTTCCCATCCTAAGGTCAGATGTCAAACAAGGAAACCTAGGGTATCTACATACTGTTGAGCTAGTAACTTTGAAGCAATCATGCAGTCTTTTTAATATTTATGCTTCTTCTCACCAGACAAGAAACAGATACCCACAATGCAGTATCCAGGACTCTGACAGTGAGGCTGACTCAGAGCCAGAGTGCTCTGGACACATTCAGGTATTCTTCTTATCTCCTTCAGTGAGCCTTTAGAAATGAAGAGCTTGAATGAGTGATTCAGAGTACAGTATTTCCAAGGTAGACTCTGCTGCTATTCATGTCTGTGTAACCATAAACATAGGTGGCTGTGTACACATTTGTATCAATGTGTTCATATTATAGAATACATAGATGTGGTTTTGCTTATTTAAATCTATACTTCTTTATGTATATTTCTAGGTGCATATTAAAAGTGTGAATTTTTCTCATTACAAGTGTATACACTGTCGATGTTAGTGGTTATAAATATGTGAGGTTGTTTATATATTCTTTAAACATCTATGCACCTTTGCCAGTGTGTTTGCAGGCTATAGTTTGCATATTAAAAAAAATTAAAATAATGGTCAGTTATTTTCAAATATAATGAATTTAAAAAACACAGTAAACCAATGGGAGAAAATATTAACCAAACCAATAACAAGCTATATGCTCTTTTAAGGTCTGTATTTATGGGTGTCTGTAGTTCTTTCTGTTGAGGGAAGCTTAATGGAGACTGTGTCTTTATCTTTAGCCAGTAAATGTTTGTAAATATATTGAGGCGGTGGTGGTGGTTGTTGTTGTTTATTATACTATTTCTGGATCTATTTACCCCTATGTTGTTTATTTAAAGTGTACCCCCTTCTTAATTATGTAGCCCTCAAAAAAGCTTTCGAAAGAGTGGTACTAACTAGACATTGTGTGGGGGTACAGATGCCTTTAGATGAGGAATGAAAAGTCTAGAATACTAGGATCCTCAGTGGCTGTAGACTTTTCATAAAGCCGATTTCATAATTTAAAGAGTTTAGCCAATGGAGAGTAAGGCAGGATCAAGCATGGGTCAGACACATGCCAAAAGAAATCTCTCAGTCTAAAAGTTCTTTTTAAAAGATTTAGTGAAAATTCAAAGCAAACAGTCCACACTAGAATACAGAAAAAAGGTTGTTACACGTGTAGAATAAAAGGCAAAAAAACTGGAAAAAATTTCTCTTCTCTAAACTTTGCCTTTCCTGTCAAACTTCATTTGTTTCTATACCTAAAGATGCTTTACTTCGCCTTCAGTATGCTCTAAACATATGGCACTGCACTTCAATAGAGCATGTTAACTTTCATACTATTGGATATGTTAAAGCATGGTTTAAAACCGTGTGCCCTCCATGCCTAACTCTCGGCACGGCAGGTCACTAACTGAGACTAATCTATGGTCAGAGAGACAAGAAATAGTTTGAATAAACCAACTGAATTCAGCTTGTGGGGCCTGTAACAACCTCCCATAGACTATGCACCAATATATAGGCAAACATTTAATATAACTTAAATAACTAGCAAATGGCTCCTACAAATAGTAAGTACTTTGTTGTTAACTGAACACATTATTCAGGTGACTTACTCTAATTCCTTGTCAGCTTTCATTTACCTCTCTTTAAAATTCAGAAAGATGCCAACAGCTGGCAAGATTTAGTGCTTCTTTTTTTACTATCTAACTTCATTTCAGTTCACTTGTCTGTGAAGAAACTGAACTTTAGTTTTGTTTCTTTAATTAGCCAGATTGCAATTAACCATAAGTTGCAAACACAACAGCTAATATGCTGTATCGGTGCCATGTTCAGCTGTAATGCAATTATTTGAGAAATAAAATCAAGAGTTAAGAGAGTAAGGGGTTAATCTGACTCAGTGAAGAATAATATAGCATAGAAACAAATTGGGATGCTGCAGAATGATGACAGATACAAGGAACAGAATATCTGTATTTGAAAAGACAAATTAGAAACACAGATACATACACAAAAGTACACACACTTCTTTATGTTCCAGTTTTTTACAATCACTTTTGGCACTAGTTTCAGAACTTTGATGTAATTTTTCAGAACTCTACACCCAAAACTCAAAATGGTCACCATTTGAACACAGGCTGTCCAATGTTCAAAACATTGTATTTTGCATTCATATTGTTAACAAAACCTTAAATCATGGAGACATTTCTTTAGATCACCCACACACAAGTTGCCAATATGTCACTGTGTAGTTGTTCGTACTACCATTAGATATTGTTGTACAGAATATGTGATACATGTTTCCTCATGGTGCTACATGTAATGTCACTGTAAAAGCACCATTAGAGAGAATACTACAGACTCAGTGGAATTATTGAACAAATCTGAGAATTATTGATGAATTGCAACACTGTAGATCACAACATAGGTTCCTTTTACAGTAAATGAAAGCAACAACTAGTTACAAAAAACTAGAGTACCAGAAAAATTCAATCCACAGTGTTCCTCACCGTCCTTATGAAAAGCAAAACAGGCGATTACAAGTCTCTCTCATTTCCATCAACCCTATCATGCATATTTGGCCGCAAGTTCTCATCCACATCAAAATGAATGTTCTCTCTTGCCAAACGTCTTGCAATTTCAAATGGTAATACTCTGATGTTAAGTTGTGTCATTTGGAACTGGTGATTTCAGTTAAATGAACAAATGCTCTTTTGTTTATGTGTATTGTATGCAAGCAATTGGAAAAAAACTTAATAATTCTGAAAAATGTGCATTTTGATCATCAGTTTTGAGTTTTGGGTCTATAGTTTATAAAAAAAATGACGTCAAGCTTGTGAAACTAATGCCAGAGGTATATGGTTTCGAGACATGGACACTATCCAGTGACCTAAGACAAAGATTCAGCTCCTTTGGTACTGTGTCTCTTCAGAGAATCATTGGGTACCACTGCATTGTGAGGGAGTGTCCGTTATGGCAGTATGGCCATGCGGTGGGATTCTCCAAGGGTGATCCGGCTCAGAGGATACTCATTATTGAGGACTCGAATGGCTGGACCAGTCCAAGGGGATGCCCATGTAACACCTGGCTGCGGCAGATAGATGATCATTTCTGGAGGGTGGGACCACAAGTCTGCCTGGGGGGTTGTCAACTGGCATCCTGGACTGTTTCCTGTACAGTAAACTATCCAATTGGTAGCAGCAACAAGCAGTGTGTACAAGTGGCTGGGACATAATCAGTGCATGATTATGACCTGCTCATACTGTGAATTCCTCCTTCGTGGGGAACAATTGCAAGCCCTAGTCTCCATCATGACAGGGGTTCAGGCATATCCACGCCTCTCAGCATCAGGTAAACACACATTGATCTATTCAGTATAGCATGTGTGTAGCCCCTGACATGGACATCTGAGGACATCACATCACCTTTTATTGCTCAATCTCATATGAGATGCCTCTCTAATTTTTTTTATTTTTTATTCTACTGCTAATGGCCCAAATACAACCCTTTGATGTCCATCTCTGCTCCATCTCATAGAACGCAGCAAGCACCTTATCCACGAATAGCTCCAATTAGACCAGTGTCGCAAAATGGGTTACACTTTTATAATAGTGGATAAGTGAATCCATGGGAATGGAATCTGTGGATTGCAATTATTTATTGTAGTATTATTATTATTATTAATTATTGATGGCATTGCTCACAAGTAGGGTCTGTCTGAGTCAAAAGAGACATATGCAATATACTATTTTTTTTAGGAATTAGTCCCATACCTTACATAGATTGAATAAGGGTGTTTTTATCTAGTGCTGAATCATGTTGTTTTTGTGAAGATCTAAAAGATCCTGTTCCAAACATTCTCTCAGATGACTTAGGGGTGCAAATTTTTGAAAGCACTTTTATAACTTGGAGATACTACTTACTGTATATAGGGTGGAGTGGCAGCTCTGAGATGAAGCATCTGTGCTAGTGTCTGGAAGGTTTCTGGTTCAAATCCTGTTACTGTCAGAAGGGGTCCTACTCTGTTGGGCCCTTGAGCAAGGCCCTAACCCTGAAAATTGCTCCAGGAGTGCTATAAAATGGCTGACCCTGTGCTCTGACCACCAAAAGTAATTCGGAAAGATAATTTCCCCTCAGGGGATTAATAAAGTATATGAAAATAAAAAATAAAAACACTTTATCACAGCTATAAAGTGTAATTTCTAAAGTAGACTATTAGGCAAGGCAAAGGTTCTGAAACAGTGATAGCTTTTCAAGCATGAACTGCTTGTATCAGCTCATTGCATTCCATCTCTGTTGGGTTTAGGATTAAACTTTCATCAAACCAGTCCTAAACAATAATTTTGCTTCTTTTCATCCATTCTGATGTAGACTCGCTGTTGTGTTCTTGATCATTGGCTTGCTGTGTGACTCATCTGTGCTTTGGCTTCAGTTTACATTACTGTATGGATAACTGGATATTCTCCAGTTGATTGGGTGATTAATTCCTTTGCCATTTGGGTTTGAAATTTACTTTTGTATGAAACATAAGAAATTGATTGGTCCCCTCAGATATGCTTCAAGCATTTCTAAGAGACTTCTG
Source organism: Polypterus senegalus (assembly GCF_016835505.1). NCBI lineage: Eukaryota > Metazoa > Chordata > Cladistia > Polypteriformes > Polypteridae > Polypterus > Polypterus senegalus. The sequence continues at coordinate 281,507,584 of NC_053156.1, forward strand.
GCAGATTTCTCCAGAGATGTGTTAGTTTTAGCAAAAGTCTCAACTTCTTTGAAGGGAAACGTAATAAAATCTTCATCTGCACTGCCAACTGCTTGTTGAATTAGTATGCTTTGATAATGAAGGCTCCAGGATAAGTGGAACATTTTCCGAAATAGCAATTACATCATAATTGCAAGAATTAACACAGTCTAGCATATTATTATCACTAAAAAGGAATTAATTTGTAAATAACTGTGATACATCGAAGAGTAAAAATATATTATCTTGAATATGAGCGTAAAAACTCCATCGATCAGATGGTTAATGATTTAAAATAATGTGAAATTGCTGAATCATTTTTAGATAATTTGGTTGCTGTTGAAGTTTAATGTGAAGTAAAGCTGAACTTAATACAGTGTTAAAATCTGTAGCCATTGTATGTTTGTGATTGTAGTTATTTGTAACTAAAGAAAAAAACTTCAGATTAAGTCCTTATTATTCTAATTAGGATGTGTATAGATTAGCCTGAATTAGTCAGGCTTTATTCCATTTTTTTACTTCCACAATATAATGGTCTTCTGAAGAATAACTTATCCTTTAGGCAACAAAAGTGATTGCTTTATGAATCAGTATTTCTGCTCCTTCAGTTTTATTGCCATAAATAGAATTTAATACCATTCAACCTATTCTTTGTAAACCTTTGTAGATCATTTGGATTAAGATCTGGACTCGGCCACTGCAGAACATTAACATTGTTGTTTGGAAAAATTCTCATGTAACTTTGGCTTTATGCTTGAGGTCGTTCACTTGGTGGAAAACAAATCTTCTCTTATGGCATAGGTTTCATACAGACTGTGTCTAGCTTTCCTCCAGGATTTCCCTGTACTTTGCTGAATTCATTTTACTTTCTAGCCTTCGAGGACCAGCTGCAGAAAGCCATCCCCACAGCAAAATGCCGTCATCACCATGCTTCACGGTGGGGTTGGTGTTCTTTTAATAATGCTCAGTGTTTGGCTTACACCAAACATGGCATTTAGGCTGATGGCCAAAAAGCTCAATTTTGGTCTTGTTAGACCGCAGCGCCTTCTTCTAGCTGACTTCCGAGACTCCTATGTGTCTTTTGCCAAGATGTCATTTTTCATCTTGACAGCAGCTATTTGCCACGCTCTCCTACAGCAGCAACTACCAAAGCACCCAGACAGCAGTTGTTGTCTGCACAGTCTCTCAAATCTTTTCCACTGCCGCTTGTAACTCTTTCATATTTCACACAGGTCTTTTGGTGTCTTCCATCACTATTCTTCTTCTTCTTGCATGATCAATCAGCTTTCATCGATGGCTGCTCTAGGTAGATTTACATCTGTGCTATACTCTGGCCATTTCTTAATGACTGATTTGACTGGACTCAAAGGATATTCAATGACTTCAATGTTTTCTTGTTTCCATGCCCCGAGTTATGCTTTTCATTGTCTTTTTCACTGAGTTGGTTGGTGTGTTCTTTGTTCTATGTCTTGGTTAGACTGCCATATTGACTCACCACAACCTGAACCTTCCAAATTACTTACAGGTAACTTATACTTATACTACAATCAATTGAAACCCTAGGCAGACAATTTCTATTGAGCTAATTCTATGGTTCTAAAACTAATTGGATGCACCAGTTGTGACTTAGAAATGTCATATTAAACAGAATGAATACCTACAGTATGTGATCAAATATTGTGTGTTTTATACTTGTGATTAATTTAAACCACTTTGCAGAAATTTCACTTTAACAATAAAGCGTCTTTTTCTTTTGATCACTGTCAAAAAGCCTAATTAAATCCACTGTGATTCAATATTGTATGATAAGAAAATGTGAACATTTTCAAGGGGTACGTACAGTATGTGTTGTCCATTGTAATTAAAAGCTTTAAGCTATTCTGAGAATTTGATATTCTGTCCACCTTGTATTTAACTGTTAAAAATTTTAATATGCTGAAATCCTGCAACCAGTAATATGCCAAATTAATCAAATTAATAGGAATGGAAAAAAAATCTGAGATGATAGAAAAAGAAAAAAAAAAATATGAGAATAGCTCTCCTCTCTTTGCCAGCCCAATTTGCCTCCCCAGGTTCAACACTTCCTGCCTTCCCTCATGCAGCACAAACAAGGCACATTAGAAACAACTTTTTAATTAGTTTAGTATACGAATAAACTAGAGGTGGGCTTACTGTTTTCTATATAAGAAGATTTTGGTGAAGGGATAATTCTAATGTCCCATCTTTCAATGTTATTTATTAGGTTAAACTAGGTCACATTACTCTAGTAGCCCCTTGAAATGAGAATAATGTTTTCATATGTTTACATATTTTAAAAATATACTTTTCAAGTAGAGTACTTATTTCTTCTGAGCTTCGTGTTTGTCTTTGCAAGAGACCTCATTCATGCGTCTGTTTGTGTGTATACAATATGATGGCTATCTGTCTCGGTTTATCTCACAGCATGCTTACACATGTTTGTCATGTGTTTGTGTGTACCCTTCTGTGCAATTCTGGCAGCTTCTGTCTGTGGCTGTCAGGCACGCTTTGGTTTGTGTGACAGTAGCCTAAGCAAACACAGATAAAGCTTTAACAAATGGTAAACAAAAGGATAAATGACAGTAGTATTTAAAATTAGGAAGGAATCGGTAGGTTTGATTTATTATGCTGTTACCTTAAAATAAGTTCTTCAGTGAGGTACCATGAGGTACCAGTTTGAATGTGGTTGACAGGTAATTTCACAAGACTCTCATAAAATATTTCTTCATGTAGTTAACTTATTTAATGTATTTACAGTTAAACCGAAAGCTGCAGCACCTTGAGGACTTTCAAATCCTGACCTGAAGTTCTGTTTAAGCTCATTAAGCACATGCCAGTTGCTAAGCTATGTTGTGCTGAATGGTCCTTTCTTATCATTTTTTTCTTGCTTACCTGTGAGTGTGCGTGTGTGTGAGAGCCTGGACAGGTTTATAAAATTTACCCATGTATTCATTCTTTATTAGCTTGTATCTTTGGGTCTTTAGAGAATGTTTGGGTTTCTCTAAATGCCTAATCATCTTTTTCTGGACAGGAGACTCATGGTCGAAGAGGTTCAGAGAGCACACGCCCAGGATCAGAGACAGATGATATGTTGTGGGAAGATATTCTTCAAGGCCCACAGTATCTATCCACTTACACGAGTGACAGTGAGCAAGAGCATATAAGGGCCGCTGGTAAACCCTTTGAGCAGGATGATACCACCCAACAGGTTTTTCTTGTCAAACCAGTGTTAATCTTTGTCCTTGGTCATATAATTGTGAACAAGAGTTGCTAAAAATGATTCTGGGCTTCTGTGCTTCTGTAATTTTCAGAGTCATCTTTTCTGGCTACAGAATTGCAATCCATCATCACAAAGACTTAGTGCTCTCATTTGGGAAGGGGATGAGTGTAAGAAGGTGGAAATGTCCATCTTAGAGATGAGTGGACTCATCATGAGCCGGGTACGCCTACCACTGTTGTGAATGATGAACATTGAGTGCTGGTGTAAGGCGAAGTAGAGTTAGTTTGAATGATGGGCCAGGGGCCCAACAGGCGTGATATTTTATGTTGACAAAAGTGTCTCTACCCCTCTTTTCATGTATAGGTCAATGAAGTTCAACAAGGAATGGGATACCAGGTACTGGGACATATCATCACACTGATCTTGACACTGCTTCCTTTTCTCGTTCGTACATTTCATCATGTGGATCTGGACTCACTGCCTACTGTCTCAGTTTACGACCTACTGGATGTTGCCTTTGGAGGTGCTTCTCAGTGCCTTACCTGCATTCTTTCCTCAATCCTGTTTCTAGAAAGGATGTGTTTGACCTGGCTCTTCTTTTTCATTATGTGTGTTGCAGAGAGGACCTACAAACAGGTGACTGGTGTGCAAGATACAGTTTCTATCTAAATACAAGGGAGAAGTGGGAGGATAAAAGGGCTTAGGGAGTGATGTGAAAAGGGCATTAAGTAATCATGATTCATTTTATTTATATATGATCTTCCCCATTCTCAAAACACTTAAAAGTAGTTCATTTTAGCTGCTTGGTAAATCCTTGGAGTGAAAGTATTTGAAAACATGTCTTCTAAACTGTTGCATGCTTATTTCCGGCAGCGACTTCTTTTTGCTAAACTGTTCAGTCACCTCACATCAGCTCGCAAGGCCAAGAAATCCGAGATTCCCCATTTCCGGCTGAAGACGGTGCAGAACATTAAGATTTGGCTTTCTCTTCGATCATACCTTAAGGTTAAGTTACTTTGAATCCATTTCTTGACACCCATGACTCACTACTTAATTATTTTTTATGTGGCTGTAGATTGCCACTTTGGCTACTGTAAAACAGGTCTATTTTTTAGCAGTTCCTGTCAGCACCCTGTCTTCTTTTGGCTGTACTGCACTTACCTTTTTTGTGATGGCTATCATTTCCTTGCAGAGACGAGGGCCCCAGCGTTCTGTGGATGTCATTGTTTCTTCAGTATTCTTGCTGGCTCTTTCTATTGCATTTATTTGCTGTGCCCAGGTTAGTGTGCGGTGTGCAACATTTCAAAGCCTGTGTTTAAGTAAATCCTGTAGATGGGATGTGCAATTATACTGTAGGTGGCCTTCAACTCTTTGGTATAAAGTGGGGTTTGGGGAGGCCACCAACTGAGTACGTAAATGATTTGTAATCTGCCTGTTATTGGTAAGCAAGCTGTCCGCAAAGGCCAGCTAAGAGGATTGTTATAACTCTTTTTCTAGACAGAAGAGGTGTCCATTTTCATTAAGCTCGAATTAAGCAGTATGTTAGAAATGCAGGTTTGTTTCTGGAGAGATTAGTTCTCTAAAATATCCTGCCTTGCATCTAATGCAGCCAGAATAAGCCCCAACTCCCCACGATCCTTAACTGGATTTAGTGGGTTAAAAAATGGATAGGTGGATGGAAGGTTTCATGGTTAATATTCTCTCTTTTGCAGAAAATATTTTGTCTTAAATCATCATTTCATAAATTGTTTTTCACTTATGGCATATTCCAGTTATTGATTTTAAAAACAACCAAACAAGTACAGCTTACAAAAATCTTTTTCTAGTACTTCTTTTGGCTTGCTGTATAATAAGTATGACATTGGTTTGTTTACCAACAGGAATATCATGGCAGATTGTAACAGTGTAGTTAGATATGTGTTTTGGGGAGAGTATATGTAAAATACACTGTTCATACTGCCTTTCTGATGCACTGTGAGCGGTGTGCTATGGGACATGAGATCTTAGATGGAGAAAATGGGCACGGATTTATGCTAATTGTAATGGGGTGTGGCTTTATATCGCTGCTTTTACATATTGCATTAAGACCCACTGAAGAAAAGTGGGAAATACACTCACCTAAAGGATTATTAGGAACACCATACTAATACAGTGTTTGACCCCCTTTCGCCTTCAGAACTGCCTTAATTCTACATGGCATTGATTCAACAAGGTGCTGAAAGCATTCTTTAGAAATGTTGGCCCATATTGATAGGATAGCATCTTGCAGTTGATGGAGATTTGTGGGATCCACATCCAGGGCACGAAGCTCCCGTTCCACCACATCCCAAAGATGCTCAATTGGGCCATTTTAGTACAGTGAACTCATTGTCATGTTCAAGAAACCAATTTGAAATGATTCGAGCTTTGTGACATGGTGCATTATCCAGCTGGAAGTAGCCATCAGAGGATGGGTACATGGTGGTCATGAAGGGATGGACATGGTCAGAAACAATGCTCAGGTAGCCCGTGGCATTTAAACAATGCCCAATTGGCACTAAGGGGCCTAAAGTGTGCCAAGAAAACATCCCCCACACCATTACACCACCACCACCAGCCTGCACAGTGGTAACAAGGCATGATGGATCCATGTTCTCATTCTGTTTATGCCAAATTCTGACTCTACCATTTGAATGTCTCAACAGAAATCGAGACTCATCAGACCAGGCAACATTTTTCCAGTCTTCAACTGTCCAATTTTGGTGAGCTTGTGCAAATTGTAGCCTTTTTCCTATTTGTAGTGGAGATGAGTGGTACCTGGTGGGGTCTTCTGCTGTTGTAGCCCATCCGCCTCAAGGTTGTGCGTGTTGTGGCTTCACAAATGCTTTGCTGCATACCTCAGTTGTAACGAGTGGTTATTTCAGTCAAAGTTGCTCTTCTATCAGCTTGAATCAGTCGGCCCATTCTCCTCTGACCTCTAGCATCAACAAGGCATTTTCGCCCAAAGGACTGCCGCATACTGGATGTTTTTCCCTTTTAACACCATTCTTTGTAAACCCTAGAAATGGTTGTGCGTGAAAATCCGAGTAACTGAGCAGATTGTGAAATACTCAGACCGGCCCGTCTGGCACCAACAACCATGCCACGCTCAAAATTGCTTAAATCACCTTTCTTTCCCATTCTGACATTCAGTTTGGAGTTCAGGAGATTGTCTTGACCAGGACCACACCCCTAAATGCATTGAAGCAACTGCAATGTGATTGGTTGATTAGATAATTGCATTAATGAGAAATTGAACAGGTGTTCCTAATAATGCTGATTGTGCCTATTTGTTCCCAAGATCATTTTAGTCCTTTATTTTCCAGGGGTTTGTTCTTGCTTTGTGCCCTATGCTAGCTCGGATAGGTGCCAGCAGACTCCTGTAACCCTTTTCAGGGCTAAGCGGGTTAGAAAATGACTGACAAACTGACTGACTGGTTTTGTAAAAAAAAAATCCAAAGGAAAGGATAATTGGGACACAATGCTAGAATCAGAATATTATATTGTTAAATATATAACAGTTTGTGAAACAATGTATTTTTATTCAAAAACTAATCTTCATCATTTTATTTATTATTCGCTTCTGTTAATGTTGTATTTTAGCATTTTTTTAAAGAGAAAACTTGGTGTCCACCAGAAGTGGATGTTTTTTATCTATATATATAATTCATTGAGGGCACGCAAGACAGTGAGCGCAAAGCAAGTCAGAGCCCCGCCCGCCAACTCTTAAGACCATGGGATATGCTCAAAAGAACCCCTCCTACCGCGTCATGGGATACGCACGACAGAGCCACGCACGCCAACTGTAACCATCCTCCCGTGTCCAGCGTCACTTTCAAGGCACGCAACAACTCACCAAACAAAAGCCTCAGTCGCTTTCGTCTGTGCAAAAGTGCACTTGCACCTCTGAGCCATGTTGACTTTACACCGCACGCAAGACAGAGAGCCACAATCGCCAACACACAGAGACCTGCCAGCCAACTCTAACTAAGGGCAAGCAAGACAGAGAGCGCACGCAAGATAGAAAGCCACGCCCGCCAACTCACAGAGCCCCGCCCACCAACTCTTAAGACCATGAGATACGCACACATTTAATGTATAAATGGATATAAATAATTGCATGTAAACGATTCGCCAAAATCTGTTGTACGTAAACGATACTGTTTAAAACGTTATTGTTTTTTCATCAGAAAACCCGGTTTCCACGTCTACCTGTATTAGTTTAAATGCCACTTTTACCACTTGCAATAGTGCGGATGCGCTGACTTATCGTGTCGACTGGGCAACACAGTGAATGCGGCGTCTATCTATACAGTATATGTCTATGTTTTCCGTAGCCTGCTACAGGAAGGTACTCTCTTGACCATTAGCATTGGTTTCGCTCCTTGCTATTTTTGTTATACTGCGACGTTGGTTCCCTAAGCCTTTGTTATACTGAATTCCTTTCTCACCGTTTTCCATTCCTATTCTTACACTGCCGTATGCTACGGCGGGCTTTGGCTAGTATTCCTATAAAATACATACAGTATCTTACAATGTACTAAGATCATCTTGTTTGGTGATGGCAGGGTGCATGCTGTATTTTTTTTTACATAGCTTTCATACCCTGAGCAGTCTCTTCATTAGATTTGATTACTTCAAATAGCCAGCTTCTCCAAAAAGTCAATTATGTGACTGCAGTTCAATACAGCATGCTGACATGGTCAGGAGGCTTTTGTTTGCTGTTTGAACAAACGTTAGAATAGCCAAGACATATGATATAATCGACTTTGATTGTGGTAAGGTGCCCTCCTGTGACTTTGAGGCACCACCTTCTGAAGAGTTTGCAAAGCAATAACAAAAACAAATAAATACAAACAGCTACCAGTAAAGGGAGGTTCTATGGGTGAACACTCATTGCAAGTGTCTGGGTCAGAGAACAATAACCAGAGTTGTTTAAGCTAACAGAAGTAAACATGTTTTTTAAACAACAGTATTATTCAGAAGGAATTTCTGCACACACAACATATTGGACCTTGACATGGATGAGCTACACTGACAGATGTCCTTGGGTATGAGGCGGTATAAAACATGTGATTGCGAACAATTGAAAATGAGGGGAAAAATGTCCCCTGTTCTGATAAATCTTTCTGCTGTGACATGTTGATAGTGGGTCAGAATTTGGTATAAACAGCATGAATCCTTGAATCCATCCTGCCTTGTGTCAATGGTATGAGCTGATAGTGGTAGTTTAATAATGTGTGTAATATTTTCTTGACAAACGTTAATCTTAATTTTAATTGAACACCGATACTCGATAGCTGCACCTGATAAAGTGGCCGCTGAACATAGTTACAAATAGCTCTCAAAAAGATGTAAATTCACTTCAACTTTATGTACTACATCCTGTTTTTTGGTAATTATAACCCACCATTATGCCAGCAGCCATGCCACCTGCACAGATCATCCACCTGAAGTTAAGCATATTCAGGCCCGGCCAGTACTTCCATGGGAGACCAACCAGGAAAAGCTTCTGGAAGAGGTGTTGGTGAAGCCAACAGGGGTGCTTACCTTGTGGTCTGAATGTGAATCCCAATTCCCCAGTACAGAAATAGGGACACCGTGCTGTAAAAATGACGATTGTCCTTTGGATTACGCATAAAACCAAGGTCCTGACTGTCTCTGGTCATTAAAGATCCCTGGGCATCCTTTGTAAAGAGTAGGGTGTATCCTGCTGTTCTGAAGTTGTCATTCACAACCTGGTTATTCTGCCTCCCTAATCATCCCTTGTGTCTAATTGGATAACTGTCTCTCACCACTTCACCACCTAACTGCTAATGTGTGTTGATCATACTGGTGCAAAAATGGCTGCCGTTGCATCATTCAAGGTGGGGTCCGCACATTAGTGGTGGTTGAAGTGACTCCCTACTCACTATGAAAAATGCTATATAAATGTAAAGATAGATAGATACTTTATTAATCCCAAGGGGATTAAAGAAATAAAGAATTATTATTAGTTATTACAGAACAGGTGTTCTCTATTATGTGTTATGATTTAGTGTGTTTATTAAACTTACTGAGTGCTTGTTTCAGGTTCTTTTAATAGTGTTATTTCCTAATATGGTTTCCTTTTGAGACGCGGCATCATATTTGCAATTTATTTTTATTATCAGTGTTGTTCTTTGTTATTAATGTGTGTTGTTTTCATCAACATTTTGTTTTCTCCATGGGTGCTATTTTGGTGTCAGTTGCCTTGGAGTGTGTCTCTGGAATTGACGTAATTAACATCATCAACACAACTCTGTAAAAAAGTGGCACATCAGACACGTCGTCATCCAACTTTGTGGATAGCTATGGAAAACAATCTTTAATGCTTATGTAGTGTTAAGAGTTTAAGTTTTGTCAATTCCTGACTTGCTTTTGTTTTCCTTACTATGATATTTTGATTAGCAATTTGATTTTGACAAATGGTAGGACAAGTCTCTGGTTTGGATTTTGGCTTTGGTTAATGTTTCCCCATTTGGCCATCCCATTTTTTCAGACAGCATTTCCTTGCGTGAGGAGTAACAATAAGAAGTTGTTATACAGAAAAGACCCATTTAATGTTAAAACAGTAACTATTGCATTTTTTACATATAAATTACCATATTGTTATCATTGCTTCATAAAGCTACAAAAATAAAAGAATTACCCTCCACATCTGATTCACAGAATAATTTACTGAAAATGCACAGAGGGTAGCTGCTACATTCAACTGCCATCTGTCTTCTATTACAAGGAAAAACTACACTGTTTTCTGTCATATCCTGAGGAAAAGTTAAAAAGCAGGAACAAAATAGCTAATGTTCTCTTGGAAACGAACGAGCTAAAAAAAATTATCAATAACTTGTAAATTGCCCTCAGAAGATACACCTACAATGTCATAATGAGGACTTGTTTTACTGTGAGACATTGCTTTCTGACATATCATTGCAGCTCCTAGTCTTTTTCTAACCTGTTCCACTCAACATGTCTGCAAGACAGCGATAGAAAAAAAAAAACAGACTGTAACACTCATAAGCTTTAGCAGACCATTTTAAGTTGCCCACTCTTTGTTCATTCAAGCAGTGGGTGTTTTAAAAGCTTTCAGGGCACATGAAAAGCTTGTCCTGCTTAGTGGCAGACAGCTGTTAGATACATTTAAAATGTGAAAAATTGGGAAAAGAGAGCAGCAGGAAGGCCATTACACCTTCAGAATTATGTTTGGGTCAACTTCCCAACAATATAAAATAACCGTAGAGATTGTATGAAAAGCAGCCATTAGTTGTACCACTAATCAAATGCAGGCCGCAGAAGACTGTTAGGTACATTTTAAAATAGGACAGGATGGGCTAAACTTGTGTTAAAAATTTCAATAACAATTGAAGGCCTTCAGTTTGCTGGACTTGTTTGATTAGTATCACATCCAGAAATTTTCAACTGCATCGCCTAGTATCTGTTCTAGAGTCTCACAAGGCTTTCCTGTTTTCCATCTTAAATATTTTTCTTCTTTCGGCTACTTCCATTTAGGGGTCGCCACAGCAGATCATCTGTCCCCATCTGTCCCTGTCTTTTACATCATTTTCTGCCACACCAACTGTCTTCATGTCCTCCCTCACAACCATAAACCTCCTCTTTGGCCTTCTTCTTTTCGTCTTGCATGGTGGTTCCATCCTCAACATTCTTTTCCATATTTACCCCTCATCTCTCCTATGCACGTGTCTAAACCATCTCGGTTTAGCCTCTTTCACTTGGTCAACAAACTGTCGCACCCATGTTGTCCCATTAATAAACATCTTTCTAATCCTGTCTACCCTTGTTACTCTGAGTGAAAATCATAACATCTTTAACTGTGCCACTTCCAGCTCTGTCTCCTGTGTTTTTATCAGTGCCACCATTACCAAACCATACAACATAGCTGGTCTCACTACCAATTTATAGACCTTCCATTTCACTCTTTCAGGTGCTCTTCTGTCACAAATCACTCCTACCAGTCTTCTTCACCTTTCTGTTGCATTCTCATTTGCTTTACATTTTTGATCCTAAGTATTTAAATTTGTCTACCTTCACCACCTCTACTCCTTCCAGTCACGCTTTTCTGCCTCTTTCCCTCTTATTCACGCACATGTACTCCATCTTACTCCTACTGACTTTCATTCCCTTTCTCTCCATTACGTACCTCCACCTCTCCAGGTTTGTCTCAACTTGCTGTCAACAACAACAACAACATTTATTTATATAGCACATTTTGAAGAATGAGAAAAAAGACAAAGTAAGAATTAAAATCGGAGAACACTAATTAACATTGAATAAAAGTAAGGTCCAGTGGCCAGGGAGGACAGAAAAAACAAAAACTCCAGACGGCTGGAGAAAAAATAAAATCAGCAGGGGTTCCAGGCCATGAGACAGCCCAGCCCCCTCTAGACATTCTACCTAACATAAATGATCAGTCCTCATTGTATTCAGGGTTCTCATGGAAGGACTTGATGATGACGGTCACGTGGACTTCTGGCCTTTAATCCATCAGTGTTGGCACATCATGGTGCTTTGATTAGATAGTGGTGGCGCAGGTCGCCACCACAGAAAACCGGGAAAAGAACAGAAGAGAGAGTAGGGGTTAGTACGGATTTTGGATTTTGTGTTGTCAGTCAGTTAATATGTTTATTTAAGATGCTTTCATTTTATAAAAAATTAACATACTGAATACAAGGTCTCATAAACCTTATTTCTACAGTGTATTAAAGTTTACAGAGGTTTTTAATTCTGTTAGTTTCTTATTTATTGGCTGTTTGAAGTGCTAGTTAAAGATCTAAATCTTTTTAATGAACTGAATCAAGTTAAACCACCTTTGAAGACTGGATTGCCCCAACACATTCATGCAGTGCTTCAGGTGATGAGCATATTCCTGCCAATGTAATACAGTCATCACCATCACCTTTGCTGCCATAGCCATGTAGGATCTTGGACTCTATAACGTCACTTTTGGTCTTTTGTTTTCCTCTCTCTCTCTCTCTCTCTCTCTCTCTCCATCTCCAAACTCCCATTCTTTTTAGGTCCTCCTCCACATCATCCAGGTGCCTATTCTTCAATCATCTCATATGCCATCTTCCTCCTGGTCTATCCTGAAATTTCCTCTTAACAACCCTTACTTCTGGTATACTTTGGATGTTTCCTACTCAATGTAATGTTCCTCTTTTTATTTCTGCCGGTACATCTTCTCTAATTCCTCATTGCTTCTTGATCTCCATACCAATGTTTTCACAGATTTTACAGATCTTCCACAAAATATTTCTTTCCTTCCTCTGTAAAAGGTTTTCTTCTCTGGAAGTTATAGGCCTGGAGCATGTTACAGTAGATCTTTCAATTATTTTACAAATTCTAACTTTTGTTCTACTTATTGTCTTAGATTTAAATGTATACTGGAGTGCAAATAGCATTGATTACCCGATGCTGCCCATTCTTCAATTTCATGATTGTTCACAGATGAAAACTGTATCAGTGTACCCAAACACTTAAACTTCCTAGTTCTTTGAAATTTGAAATTCCTTTCCTCCTAAACGTTTCTTATCTTTGCTGTCCTCTTTCCTTTCTAGACATAACCAATTGCTTAGTTTTTTTTTCTGAATTCACTTTTAATCTCACATTGCTTGCTGCTTCTTTTAAATGCATTAATGATTCTTCTGTGTCTTTTGCACTACTTGCAGTTATTGCTATATCACCTATGTAAGCCAAGTACACTCCACTAAAAATTGTTCCCTTGGGGGGGCGGGGATATTATGTCCCTAATGACTATGTCCACCACCAAGTTAAAAAAGATTATTGCATCATGTCTACTTGTTTCAGACCTTGCTTTACTTCAGACTTATATGACAACCTCCCTTCTACCTTGATTAAAATTTTACTGTTCTTTTATTGTTCTTCAGTGCAACTTTTATTAACTATATTATTTTTACTTTCAGAGCTGGGTGCACTTTTAATCTATTTTGATCTCTAACACATTAACACTGAGTACTTTCAGCCAATGTAATTACTCAGCAAAAGTGTGTCAAGAAACGCTACAGAGGCTCCATTATACCAACAGTAATACGCCTGTTTAATGCCTCACTGGGACTGGAACTGCCAAGTCAGAGGTTTTCTTTTCAAATTTTTGTTCCTTTTGATCATTCGGATCATTCAGATCGTGTGTGTGTGTGTGTATATATATATATATATATATATATATATATATATATATATATATATATATATATATATATATATATATATATATACACACACACAGTGGGTACGGAACCAAAAAAAGATTTATTGAAATTGTTGCAGATTTATTAAAAAAGAAACACTGAAATATCACATGGTCCTAAGTATTCAGACCCTTTGCTCAGTATTTAGTAGAAGCACCCTTTTGAGCTAATACAGCCATGAGTCTTCTTGGGAAAGATGCAACAAGTTTTTCACACCTGGATTTGGGGATCCTCTGCCATTCTTCCTTGCAGATCCTCTCCAGTTCTGTCAGGTTGGATGGTAAACGTTGGTGGACAGCTATTTTTAGGTCTCTCCAGAGATGCTCAATTGGGTTTAAGTAAGGGCTCTGGCTGGGCCATTCAAGAACAGTCACAGAGTTGTTGTGAAGCTACTCCTTTCGTTATTTTAGCTGTGTGCTTAGGGTCATTGTCTTGTTGGAAGGTAAACCTTCGGCCCAGTCTGACGTCCTTAGCACTCTGGAGAAGGTTTTTGTCCAGGATATCCCTGTACTTGGCCGCATTCATCTTTCCCTCGATTGCAACCAGTCGTCCTGTCCCTGCAACTGAAAAACACCCCCACAGCATGATTCTGCCACCGCCATGCTTCACTGTGGGGACTGTATTGGACAAGTGATGAGCAGTGCCTGGTTGTCTCCACACATACCGCTTAGAATTAAGGCCAAAAAGTTCTATCTTGGAGTTTGCTAAAAGACACCTGAAGGACTCTGAGATGGTGAGAAATAAGATTCTCTGGTCTGATGAGACCATGATAGAACTTTTTGGCCTTAATTCTATTATGACTAAAACCACAGTGCTTCTCTCCCAGCATGTTTTTTATAGTTTTTTTTACCTCTTCGCCAGAACATTTGTGAAAACTTTGCACACAGCACTTAATAGGGTGATACTTCAGTAATTCTCATAAACTGATTTGTCATTTTTATTATGGATGGAACACATAACCCCCGATTTCTACTCTTTTAAGAAGTTCCAGTGCCACCCCATTCTAACCCAGGTGCCGTATTATGGCTTCCATCACTTCCAAGTTCAACTGCTGAGAACAGATTTAAGCCTCACCTCAGGCTGTTACTGTACACATACCATTCAGCCTGCAAAAGCTGAAGTTATTTGTTTATTTATTGATAATTATTATTTTACTGATTTTTTTTTGTATATTTGTAAATTTAAGGTATTTCTTTATTTAGTGCTGCTTTTATTATCAATTTCATTCCAAATTTCATTGTACACAGGTATAATGACTTAATGAGTTAAAACTGAAGCTTTCCTTATCTCTCCTCTATGATGTCCCCTGTTTATGGGACCCCATAAGGCTCATGGAATGCCCCTATATCAAAGAAGTGTTAAATTAACATTTTAAAGGGCAAATTTGTTCATATTGTTTTTATTTAAATAGTTTTTGATTTAACACTAGCGATTTTGCTTTGTTGATTTCCATCTGTTCCTATTTTTTTAATTTGTATAGTCTTGCAAATATGTGTGGGTTACTGTGACCTCATCTGCTACTGGTGCAAGATGGTAATTGACATTATTTAAAAAAAATGTAATTCTTTTTACTTGGAAACAAAACATTATAACTGAACACAACTCAATGAAATAAATGAGAATAACCAAGCAAGTTTAACAGCAATCCATTAAAATCTGCATTCAATTACCACATAAACTAGAGTGTGTTAATGACTAGAGAGCTTTGTTTAGAGTAGTTCTTTGTATAAGGAAACAGCAACAAAGATATAAATGTTGGGCACAGGACCGGCATGTTTACCGTATGATTGCATCAATGAGTTCTTGCCAAGTTCTGAGCAGCTCCTCATACAGCGTGTTTGTTTTCTTTCTTTACAATTTGGGATGATATAGAAAGTCACTTTCCCACTGAGTTACAGGAGATGGTTTAGGATATATGAACTTCATAGATAAATAGATAGATAGATAGAACTTTATTTGTCTCAAAAGGGAAATTTATCCTTTTATTAACAGAAGCTTAATAAATAGATATTATAAAACACAATGCACAAAAGAATTATTATTAAAATGAGCAGTCTCAGTCACAATCAGATCATGTCAGGTGAAGTTGGGGAGCATGCACTGGTACAGCACATTGCTGCACCCAGCACATGACAAAACAGCTCGGGATCCTGGTTGGCACTCCCACAGACAGACAAGCGGTCCAGTCCCATCTATCTGCCGCAACCAGGTGTTATGTAGGTGTCCCTTTAGCCTGGTCCAACTGCTCGAGTCCTCAACAATGAGGATCCTGTGAGCTGGATCACCCTTGGGGAATTTAAGCATATGGCCGTAGTGCTGTACCTGACGCTCCCTCACAATGCAGGTAATGTGTCTCATTTGGGACTCCTTGAGCAATCACTCCTTCAACACAAAGTCAAACCAATGGTACCTAAGGATTCACCGAAGAGACACAGTACCAAAGGAGTCCAGTCTTCATCTCAGGTCAATGGATGAGCATCCATGCTTTGCAACCATATAACAAAAAAGGAAGCACCAGGACTCATTAAAGGCCTGGATCTAAGTTTTTATCAAGGATGCTCACAAATCCAGACACTCTGAATCCTCGCTTACTCTCTCAAGAGCCCAGTTCAGAGCCTCCATCATCGCCAAAGTCAAGATCAGTGATTTTTTTCTTCACCAATAGATGCCCCACAGCCTCTGCACCCTATGACCCTGCCCTACATAGAGTCTATGCAAGCATTGAACAGGGTAGGAGCAAGAACACACCTCTTATGAACCCCAGAATCAAGTGGGAAAAGCACACAGCACTCACAATACCAGTGTACAGGCCAGCCATAACATCCAGCAACTTCGGGGTTGCTGTCACAGTCACAGTGAAGCATTAAAAAGGTGTACTGCCGTAGGTATAAAGGAGCCCCCCACTTCTGTTGAATAATTCCTTGGCTGAAAGTCCTCAGGGGGAATGCAGCATTGTTCATAATGGCACTCAGTTTGGCCTTCATTCTATTATCTCCAGTGGGTCGAGTGTGCATCTCGTAACTGAGCCTGCCCCTTTAATTAACTTATTGATTTGGTAAGCCTATCTTGAAGTGATATTACCAGCCCAGCACACTTTAGCATAGAAAATCAGGCTGGCCATCACAGATTTGTATAACATGTAGAGGATGTCACTACCCACATTAAAAAGTGCATTCTCCTGAGCAAAAAGAACCTGCTCTGTCCTTTCTGCTATAGTTCCTCTGTGTTGTAACACAGACCCGTTCAGCCTGTCATTGTTATAGACTCCTGAGTACTTGTTGCAGTGCACCACTTAAACATTCAATCCCTGAATAGTGACTGGGCATAGAAACCCTTTGGTGCGGAAAAAGTAAATAACGAGTTCATTGTAGTAAAGTAATACAAGTCTTCACATAAATTGTGTGGTATTAGATGTTATAGCTCATTTTACATAGCACACTTTTATCCTGTCTGGTATTCCTCCAGATATTGCTGTTAAGGCTTTAGCAGTGTTTTTACATCCAGAGGTCTCAAAGAAATATACAAAATAAATCCCAAAATGGTTACCTGTAGGACATTCCTATATTTGTGATCTAGCAATGCAGGCACTGAGTGACATCAGTCAGAAGTTTATTTCTTGCCCTGGTTACAATTTAGGTGAGAAATGTTGTGACCATTTAACATCTTTTAGTTGAATTATGATTTGCTGGTGCATAATGAAGTAGTGTGTTTTTAATGAATGGCTGAAATTTTAATTGAATTAGGATAAACGAATATAAGGTAATTAAAAAATCCCACCTTCATCACCTCAGCTGACATAACCATTAAAGTAAAGTACTTTTCTGATTACCTGTCCAGTGTCTATAGGTCGGTTGACGAAAGGTATGTTGTTTCCTACTTATATGATGGTGTATTATAAATAACCAGTAACAGTGTACTGCACGATAACGTGCAGTGAATACACTTGACTTGAGTATTCCTAGTTTTAATCCTCTTTCTCTGTACATTTAGCATTAGCTTGCTCAGAGGTTGATGCGCTTGCTGCTTCCTGAGCAGCTCTTCTTTTCTCCACCCTAGCAGCCTGCTGCTTCTCTTTTTTTGTCGGCATCTTTTCGCGTTGAAACTGATTAAGTTAGTTTTTGTGTTGCAATTACTTATTACGTTTTCTTTAATTTTTCACTTAAGCTGGCACTTAAGTCTTCAATCTGCCTCAAGAATGAATAGTGAAGGTGGTAGGGAATGAGAACAGCGACCATACGCATTGCGCCAAACGGCTGCTCCGCTGTGCGCTGCCAAGAGTCGATTCTACAATAAAATAAAAATAAAAACAGTAATAAAAATCATCACCTGAAAGTGAATAGTAGAGGTCACGTACTATATGTGTACCAAATTTCAAGTCAATAGGTGAAATGGTTTACAAGCTACAGGTGATTTAAAATCCTGGACAGACAAACGAACAGCCATGGTAGCATATTATATAAGAAGATAACACAACTCTCTTGACGGAGTTAGAAACCAATTCGGCATAATCTCAGTTTGGCACAGATTTTATCCTTTAGTTTTGTCCTTGTTGGACTCTGGTATTAGATGTTAAACTCATTAAAAATATTTGCTCAAGATGGCACTACATGAGACTTATTTTTTCTTTATTTCTTTCAGCTTCTTCGTGGCCATCACACTTTTCTTCAGTACACCTATAACTGGGAGCTGCTTGTCTGGGAGACTTCACTGGTCATATTTCTCCTGCGATTGGCCACCCTAGGCTCGGAAACAAACAAGAAGTTTAGTAATGTATCAATCTTGTTGACTGAGCAGGTGAGGGCAAAGGCCTTGTGGAATGTATTTATTAATAGAGAACTCTAAGAGGTCATTGAAACAGGTTATCTAGATTTTTATATTTTAAACGAATGAAGCAGTTATAAACAGAGGCTGTTTCTGAAAAATAAACCCATTACTTTTTCTTTCTTATCATCATTTATTAGATTAATTTGTATCTAAAGATGGAGAAGAAGCCTGACAAGAAAGAAGAGCTGAATATTGTGAATAATGTATTGAAACTAGCAACCAAGTTGATGAAAGTAAGGGGGCAAGCACACCACCTTCTGTGGCAGTAGCACTTCTGAGTGGGCATGTTGCATGGCTTTCTCAGAGTGCTTTTTTTTTATTGTGTTTTCTGGTTGTATGTATTTATTTGTTTTTTTACTCCAGGAGTTGGACACCCCTTTTCGTCTGTATGGCTTAACTGTAAACCCACTAATTTACAACATCACTCGTGTTGTCATTCTGTCAGCCGTGTCAGGGGTCATCAGTGACCTGCTTGGATTTAACATCAGGGTAAGGGAAGAAAGATCCTCAGTAGAATTTCCAATTGCCTGCTACCTGACAGCTAATGATTCATATCTTGTGTGATTTGTGTCTTTATACAGCTTTGGAAGATAAAGTAATAAACAGAGACTCAAAACTCTACTCTCGAGTGTGGCACATTTATGTATACTTGATGGCACCTAGTGGCCTGCTAGCTGTAGGATTCACATCTGGAGTCTGAAGTGTTCCCTGCTACAAAGTTGAATATTGAACTTGAAGGTTTGCAAATAGTGCACAATGGTAAGGCCCACAGTGTGGTGACAAACGCCCTGTACAGATAAGACGCCGAGGACCTCCGATACAATGGAAGAATGCAGAGACATAACCATTGACTAAAATATAATATGACGTGTTTGACAAAGGGAGGAAGCACGAACACACTGCCCATTTGTCGGTGAGCTGTCTAGTGACTCAGCGGCTCTTCAGGGGTCTGCATAACTAATTACATTCCATTCTAATAACGTCGATGCTTCTTGGTCTCCCCCACCCCCCATCTTCTTAAAAACATTGTTGCTAAAATAAAGGGCACTTGACTGCAATGAAACCTGCACTTCTGTTTTGAGTGTTGTTAAAAAAATTGTAGGTGCCATAATTTATTGCAGATTAGTGGTTGATTGGCCATTACTATGAGACAAAGCATGTGTGCTAAGGCAGTGGAAACCGTAATATATCTTCTTGTATGTGCAGCCTTTCATCTACAGAAACCTGCGATATGAAGGAAGACAAACAGTCCACAAGTGACACAATAACCCCCCGCATGAATTGTACTAGCCACCACCTATCACCATGGAATGTGGAAAGACCTTGATCAAGTCCGAGCTTTGTAACTAAACTGGTAAGGTATGACTTTTTTTATTTTTTTTTTGTTCACCTTCTCCTTCCAGGTGCTCTTTGATGAAGCAAATTCAGTCTATTGAGGTTTATTAACATAGTTTGTTATCAAAAAATGTAACAGTGCACAAGAAACTACTGGCTCCAGTCATTCTTTACACTGTGCAAATACATTAAACCTTATCTAGTGCAGCTTAAGCCAATATTACATTATGCAACTTCTGGTCGTTGGGAGTGTCAGATTTGCTGCCTGCAGTTGCTGAAGTCATCACTGGACCAATTTAAATGACTGAAAATTGTTGTGCATGTCACATTTACTGATTTACTGACTGAGCTCTAACCTTCTAGCGCACTCAGCTAATAATTTGCTGCCTGAACCTCCCAGCACTGTGAATTCAGGTGCAGTCTAAGTATTTTTTTTTCTTTTGGCATTATGTTGTGGTATGTAAAACACGAGACATCAGACAGATGAGCTGATCCACTGTTTGGAAGGTCCAGAGCATCTTATTCCTTATCACTGCATTATATGACTTATACTTATGGTGAGCGTACAATGGCCATCATCTGTCATGTACACAGAGCCTGCCCCTGCGACTAAAAGTAAAATCAAACCTGTTTGATATTATTGGATTTTTGTAAGTAGCTTTGGACAAAAGCGTCTGCTAAGTAAATAAATGTAAATATCACATTATGTGACTGGCTTAACGGGAGCACACTGACGACTGCCTTCACCTTGCAAAGGTTATGTAAATAAGGCCTACAACTGAAAAATTGCTTGAAAAGTCATGTAATGTGACAAAGCCTTAAGTTCAACTGAAGATATTTTAGTGATGATTCCTTCTCACCTCTGCACTCAATACTAGAACACTGGTCCAAAAATGTCAAGTTTGCATGACCGTACAACTCTTTAGAACATTTATTGTTAATAGCAATTTGAAAATTCTTCAGTACAGCAATGATCCACCTTTCTTGTTAACTGCCATAGGTAGACTTTAATGGGGAAAGGTGAACATTCATTCTCTGTTTACCATACTTTACAAAAATACACTGGTTTTGAACAACTTAATGCATTCCAGCCATGTGACAGTTTTTGTTTTTCTTTTTTGTACAGAAGTGAGGGCAACATGGTAGTACAGTTTCTTCATGATTCCAACATTCCAAGTTCAAATCCTTGCCTCTGTGGAGTTTGTATGTTCTTACCATGATTATGTGGGTTCTTCTGTGTGTCCCTAATGTCCTGAAGCTTAGCCTAATAGGTGACTCAAACCTGGACCACGTAAGTCTGCATGTAGGTAGGCACATGAATATGAATTGCAGTAGATACTAGGATAAAGTCTGACCCCCTTGACTGTGAACTTGATTAACCCTCTCAGTGTGTTCAAGTGCTGGCACACCCCACTGTTTACTAGTTCTCTACAATTATATTAAACCTTCTGGGTCTTTCTTGATCCATTTTTAATGACTAAGTTTAGGTGCCTTGACATCAAATTTTTCAGCACAAACCTATCATACTGAATAAAAAAAAGTTTTAGAACAAATGACAGTTAGGATGGTTTTATGGGTTGTGAACAAGCAACGAGCCTTTAATCTATTGGGAGGTCCATTAAAGTCAATAATGGGACAAAACTGAGTGACACAAAGGATGTGGCAGTGTTCAAAATGTGTAGCAGCAATGCAAAAATAATGAAATTTGGAAAATGTTTTGCTTTTTGTTAAGTTAGGTCACATTAGTAAAACCCTTTACATTCCTGAGTTGAAAAGATGTCATTTAGGATGATTTTATGGATTGTGAACAAATAAACCGCCCTAAATGAAGAGTGACATCTGCTAAAGTATATGGTGCGTCAGAAGTGACCCAACTGTTTAAAATGTGCAGCAGCTATACAAATATGTAACATTCGGAAAATGTTTTGCTTTTTGTAATGTTAAGGCACTTTAGTAAAAGCTGTCATATTTCTGAGCTTGAATGATGCGGCAAGGTAACATTTTTTTTTTTATCTGTACAAATTCTGAGTCATTTAACCATTTTTTTTTAAACTTTTTATTATTTTGGGGAAATGTAGAAACTGTTCCCAAAACTTTATCCTGAAGAGATTAAATTTAAGGCGCTTTTACTAGTTTTAAACACAAAAACAGGTAATTTGACTCAAAGATGCTGAGCGGGTTAAACAGGCCTGAGAATGTTTTGTATCAGCATTTCCTGACCTGTGGGCCGTGGTTGGTCCCGGATGATCGTACTTGATTCACAGCAGCAGAATCGCAGGTGGATTGTGGCCACTCCTGAAGGACCGCCTCAACCCCTGCTTTGACGATCGTGCTCAAGTCACCAAGTAGAAAAAGCATTGATAATCGCTTGAGACAAGTTTGATGATTGTGCTAAATTCACAGAGGGGGAACAGGGTGGGCTGCAAACCACTGGCATGTGAAAAAAGTTGGGAAATACTATTATGCATAACATCTATAAAACTAGCACTCCAATTAATGCTTGTTTCTGCCTTGCGCTCAATACCAACAGAACATTTCAGCTTTGCACCATCCTGATTTGGAAAAAGGAGGTTTAAGAAAATGGATGGATGGTCTAAACTGGCCCATACTGTGAGTGTGGGTATGTGCAGGACTGAATCCTTCAAGAAACTGACACTGTGCAGGGTTGTGTCCTGCCTTGCAGGTGATGCTGCTAGGAGAGGCTCTGATCCCCAACAGCCTAAATTATATTAAGCAGGTTTGAGAATGTTATGTTATATATAGTTCCTTTTGTAGTGATTGCTGTTATAAAGTGTATTTTAAATTCAGCAAGAATATTACTGTGCAAATTCAAAGAAAAGGTCACCATGTTAAATACCTTTGAGGGGAAAAAAGCATAAGAGTAATAAATGTAAGCATTACAGTAAAACCACACACAATAATAATAAATGTGACAAGCAGTTCATAGTATTAAGTGCAAAGAAAGAGATCAAATAGTGCAGAAAAAAAGAAAACCCATCTGTCCATCCAACTAGCTTTGTTTAATAAGCCAGAGCCTATGTTAGCAGTATTATATGAACGGCAGGAACCAACAGTTGTCAGTCCAGTAACAAACAGACAAAAAAATAACAATGACTATTTAAATTAAAGTGAGTTATAGTGTGTTATTTTACACTTTGCCTTGGGGACCATGGCTAGGTAAACGGTTCTGCCCCAGCCAATCTCCGGAGACAAAAACTGGCCTTTGACTGGATTATTCCATTTATCAATTCATGTTCGAATCCACTTGCCAAGTTTCAGGGTCACAGGGAACCAAAGCCTGTCCTAGTAGCAATTGGCACAGGGACTTTGTTGGGTACACTGGCACACACCAGACCTAATTTGAAATCACCTTTTAATTTAATCTGCATACCATTGGGATGTGGGAGAAAAACAAGGCCGGCAGGGGAAAAATCTACCTAGTTCAATTAAATCCATTCCCTATTTGGATGTTTACTGCATCAGTCCAAAAGTTAAAAACAAGAACATTGTTGGAGATTTTTCTTGGGTACTTTTAAGATTTGTGTGTTTGGCAGAAAAACAGAACTGTGTATTAAACACATAAAACACACTCTACTACATTATAAGTAAGAGCAGAGGGAGTCGTGGGAAAATAATAAAAATGACCACCTATGATGTACTGAATTCATTAGTGATTTGACCATCATTGAGAGGAGAACAGAACACCGCTGTTTTTTTTTTTCTATTTGTATTTTTTAACTCCTATATATGACCCAATTAAATAATCAAGGACAAAATACAACTTGCTGTACAGTAATAATTATAATAATCCATCCATCCATTATCCAACCCGCTATATCCTAACACAGGGTCATGTGGGTCTGCTGGAGCCAATCCCAGCCAGCATAGGGTGCAAGGCAGGAAACAAACCCTGGGCAGGGTGCACACTAGGGACAATTTAGAATCACCAATGCACCTAACCCTGCATGTCTTTGGACTGTTGGAGGAAACCAGAGTGCCCGAAGGAAACCCAAGCAGACATGGTGAGAACATGCAAACTTCACGCAGGGAGGACCTGGGAAGCGAATCTGGGTCTCCTAACTGCGAGGCAGCAACGCTACCACTGTCCCACCGTGCCCCCCATAATAATAATAATAATAATAATAATGCATTTTTTTAAATAGCAACTTTCCCATGCTATTGTACCTTTCTTAGAAACTTGAGACCTATAATTGTCAACATTTTTATAGACAACTAGCCACAAAGTTTACAGGTCATAAATTTAAAAATATTATGTTCATAAGAATTGCTTATGAACGCTGTGAAATCACTTCAGTGATTTCTCTCCTTTATGAGAAAAACCCAACATATGATATACCACTCAGTATGTCTTGATGTCTAGTTATGCAAAATGTTGAGTTTTCTGGGTTTCCTCGAGATGTGAAAAACTAATTTGTAGGCCATTTTTGGATCATATTTTATACAGAAATTTACACCCTTATGATAAAATGTGTACCAAATTCTTAAGAATTATTTATGAATGTATGGAAATCACTTAGTTCAGTAACTCCTTTCTCACCAGTATGAGAAAATCCCCAAATACTGCATGATGTATGGTTTTACCTGTCTTAATGTCTAGTTATGCAGGACTTCAGTTTTTTTGGTAACCCGCCTACTTTTGGCCCTCTAGATGCAAAATAAAACTCTTGTTGGGCCATTTTTGGACCTTACCATGTGCAGCAACTTATGATAAAAACTAAACCAATGATAATAAGAGGGTGCAGATCTATAAATACCTGGGAGTGCAGCTGGATGATAAATTGGACTGGGCTGCCAATACCGATGTTCTGTGTAAGAAAGGATAGAGCCGACTATACTTCCTTAGAAGGCTGGCGTCCTTCAACATGGTAAGATAATAAGATGGTGCAGATGTTCTATCAGACAGTTGTAGCGAGTGCCCTCTTCTATGCAGTGGTGTGCTGGGGAGGCAGCATAAAGAAGAGGGACGCCTCACGCCTGGACAAACTGGTGAGGAAGGCAGGCTCTATTGTAGACACGAAGATGGACAGTTTGACATCCGTGGCAGAGCGACAGGCACTGAGCAGGCTCCTGTCAATCATGGAAAATCCCCTGAACAGGATCATCTCCACACAGAGGAGCAGCTTCAGCGACAAACTGCTGTCACTGTCCTGCTCCACTGACTGGCTGAGGAGATTGTTCCTCCCCCACACTATGTGACTCTTCAATTCCACCCAGTGGTTAAACGTTAATATTATACAAAATTATTGTCTGTCTTTTATACCTTCATTGTTATCACTCTTTAATTTAATATTGTTC
Organism: Polypterus senegalus; assembly: GCF_016835505.1. NCBI lineage: Eukaryota > Metazoa > Chordata > Cladistia > Polypteriformes > Polypteridae > Polypterus > Polypterus senegalus. The sequence goes on from NC_053156.1 coordinate 281,532,574, forward strand.
TTTATCAGTATGCCGCTGCTGGAGTATGTGAATTTCCCTTTGGGATTAATAAAGTATCTATCTATCTACAGTGGTGTGAAAAACTATTTGCCCCCTTCCTGATTTCTTATTCTTTTGCATGTTTGTCACACAAAATGTTTCTGATCATCAAACACATTTAACCATTAGTCAAATATAACACAAGTAAACACAAAATGCAGTTTTTAAATGATGGTTTTATTATTTAGGGAGAAAAAAAAATCCAAACCTACATGGCCCTGTGTGAAAAAGTAATTGCCCCCTGAACCTAATAACTGGTTGGGCCACCCTTAGCAGCAATAACTGCAATCAAGCGTTTGCAATAACTTGCAATGAGTCTTTTACAGCGCTCTGGAGGAATTTTGGACCACTCATCTTTGCAGAATTGTTGTAATTCAGCTTTATTTCAGGGTTTTCTAGCATGAACCACCTTTTTAAGGTCATGCCATAGCATCTCAATTGGATTCAGGTCAGGACTTTAACTAGGCCACTCCAAAGTCTTCATTTTGTTTTTCTTCAGCCATTCAGAGGTGGATTTGCTGGTGTGTTTTGGGTCATTGTCCTGTTGCAGCACCCAAGATCGCTTCAGCTTGAGTTGACGAACAGATGGCCGGACATTCTCCTTCAGGATTTTTGGTAGACAGTAGAATTCATGGTTCCATCTATCACAGCAAGCCTTCCAGGTCCTGAAGCAGCAAAACAACCCCAGACCATCACACTACCACCACCATATTTTACTGTTGGTATGATGTTCTTTTTCTGAAATGCTGTGTTCCTTTTACGCCAGATGTAACGGACATTTGCCTTCCAAAAAGTTCAACTTTTGTCTCATCAGTCCACAAGGTATTTTCCCAAAAGTCTGGGCAATCATTGAGATGTTTCTTAGCAAAATTGAGACGAGCCCTAATGTTCTTTTGCTTAACAGTGGTTTGCGTCTTGGAAATCTGCCATGCAGGCCGTTTTGCCAGTCTCTTTCTTATGGTGGAGTTGTGAACACTGACCTTAATTGAGGCAAGTGAGGCCTGCAGTTCTTTAGACGTTGTCCTGGGGTCTTTTGTGACCTCTCGGATGAGTCGTCTCTGCGCTCTTGGGGTAATTTTGGTCGGCCGGCCACTCCTGGGAAGGTTCACCACTGTTCCATGTTTTTGCCATTTGTGGATAATGGCTCTCACTTTGGTTCGCTGGAGTCCCAAAGCTTTAGAAATGGTTTTATAACCTTTACCAGACTGATAGATCTCAATTACTTCTGTTCTCATTTGTTCCTGAATTTCTTTGGATCTTGGCATGATGTCTAGCTTTTGAGGTGCTTTTGGTCTACTTCTCTGTGTCAGGCAGCTCCTATTTAAGTGATTTCTTGATTGAAACAGGTGTGGCAGTAATCAGGCCTGGGGGTGGCTACGGAAATTGAACTCAGGTGTGATACACCACAGTTAGGTTATTTTTTAACAAGGGGGCAATTACTTTTCACACAGGGCCATGTAGGTTTGGATTTTTTCTCCTAAATAATAAAAACCATCATTTAAAAACTGCATTTTGTGTTTACTTGTGTTATATTTGACTAATGGTTAAATGTGTTTGATGATCAGAAACATTTTGTGTGACAAACATGCAAAAGAATAAGAAATCAGGAAGGGGGCAAATAGTTTTTCACACCACTGAATCTATCTATCTATCTGTCAAGTTTATTTACATTCTCTGTCTTGTTTTTTTAATTACTCACCTTTAATTAATTGGGTGAGTCACCAGAACTGAAGTCATATTCCTTGTATGTGTGTATACTTGGCCAATAAATCGGATTCTGATTCTGATTAGTCATAGTTGAAGTGGATCCCCACTCACTTTGCTGTCTTAATTGTATCCTGATAATGAACATTAATGAGCAGAACAGACCCATGGGCAGATGACCCAGAATGGCACCAAACATTTCAGTGTCAGGCCCACTAATGTGCTCATTAGTAAATAATGGATTAAATAATAGAAAAAGCAGAAAGAAAAATTGTGGTGATCTTATAAAAACAAGCTAAAAACACTATTATCTAAATCTGTATGATCTAATAGAAATGTATGACATTTAGTTTTGTAATTTTTACACTAACTACAAAAATGTAGAAACTGAGAAATAACAGTTGGCTTAATTAGGGTAGGAGTCCAATTAAAAACAGAAGTTCGTCTGAGCAAAAATCTTCAGCCATACTGTGTGTGCTCCCCTTAAGTGAGCTTAGAACCATTGGATTAATAAATATAAAGTACAAATAAAAGAAATAGATTTTGCCTACTGAATAGTAAAGACCCATACTATGACAGTGCAAACAGCTGTGAGATGTTAGCAGAGAAGTCCAGAATTGTATACCAAACAACAATTTAGTGCTTCTGTCACAAACAAGCCGCACAGTGAAATGCATGGAGAGCAGGGTCAGCGTCAACCAGTGGATTGCAGAATGGATGAATTGTGTGCAGCAGAGCAGAAGAACATTGTCAGTGTGATTGTGTATCACATTGTAAGTGTAAGATAAATATGACGTTTGGTGTAAAGCATGATAAAACCAATGCGAGTGATCTTGTCTGATCTCTTCCTCTAGGCAAATGATTGTCTGTTTATTTTCCCAATCGGAGGTCTCGATAAATGAGTTCTGTCACCCTGATACAAGCCAGTTTTTAAAATCACTTGTGTCCTTGGAATGCTATCATTACCCTTTGCTTCTTTAGTCTCAGTAAAGGGTTTACCGCATTGTACACTGAACTTAACGTTTGTCAGCTGCTCACGATGCGCCATCTGCAAGGGACCAGAGACACCAAGTTTCCTCTTCTAAATTTACATTGTCCTACTTTGTATATCCAGTACATCTTGTGGTTAAAACAAAAATCTCTGGGTAACTCAACCCAAAAGCAAAGACCCCATATCTTCAGTTCCTGCTAAGACAATTTAGAGCATCCAGGGGACTATGCATATACATCTTCTGAATGTAGGAGGAAAGCCAGAGTAGCCAAAGACTTGGGTTTTAGCCATTCTAGATGCCACATAGGCTGGACAGGCATCCCAGCCAGGAGAGGAGATGCTTCCTTACCTGGACGGGAGACTCCTAATAGGCAGATAAGCATCCCAGCCGGGGAGGAAGAAGGGATCAGACCTGGAAGCAAGGACCAAAATGGGATGGACAGACAGCCCACTGAGAAAGAAAGACGTCGTTGAAGGCTTTTTATTCCCCCAGCACGCTAGATGGCAGCAACCCCGGATGTCGGTTCCCAGTAGGAAACCAGCAATGCCAGGAGATGTAGTCTGGCAGAGCAGACTTTCTGAAGTCACTGGGGGCCACGAGAGGGCGCTGCAGGGAGACAAGCTCCCTGTTATAATGGATTTCCGTGTGACCTGGAACTGCTTCCATCGGGCAGTTGCCCTGGCACTGGAAGTACTACCAGGTTTGTAATAAAAGGGATCGCACTCCCTTATCCAGGCGAGTCGCAGCTGGGAAGTAGAGAGGCAACACTTGACTAGAGAAGGGCAGTGCGGTGGAGAGAGAATTATAGTGCTTTGTGCTTGTTGTGACATATTTGAGGTATTCTGGTTAATAAACCAACCTTTATTTGAATCCAGGACTGTGCTTGTCTGTTTGTGTTGGGGTTTGGGCGTTGACGCACTGGTTTCCATCACACCATATTCTAATCATGCCATCATCATGAACATCAACAGAAGCCGAGATTAGTTAATGATAATAATTCTTTACATTTATAGAGCACTCTTCTCACTGCTCAGAGCGCTTTACGCAGAAAATGGGGAGCCACTTGAAGCACAACCACTGTGCACCACCCTTCTGGATGATGTGATAGCAGCCATTTTGTGCCAGTTTGCTCATCACCCAAGAGCTATTAGGTGGTCAGGGGGTGGCAGTGAGACTCTATAAGAGACAGGGGATGATTGAGAGTCCAAAATGACCAGGCCTTGGTGGGCAGTTGAGCCTGGACATCTGGATCATTAATGACTTTAATTGGTTTAAGTAACTTGGTATATATATTGATGTCTAGTTTTGGTTTGTGCCATGTGCCCATTGCTTCCATAATTTGACTCTGTGTCCTCGAGGCTGTGGATTAATTTATGTTAGTTGGGAAATGGATGGATTAGAGTTTTATGGAGTGTCCCAACACAATCCTATCTCTGAGTTCTGAAGGTCTGTTCCTTCAACTTAATGGCTTGTTTGTTACTCAACTGTGGGACCTTCAATAGAGAGATGTGTGCCTTTCCTAATCACATCCAATCAATTCGATTAACCATGGGTGGACTCCAAACAAGGCTTAGAAACATCTCTGATGATCATAAGAATGGGACGCATATGAGCCAAATTACAAGCATCAAAGAAAAGGGTCAGAATACTTGTGTCAATGGGATATTTCACTTTTTTAATTTTAATAAATTCTGTGGTTGTGTTTTGCACCGCCACCACCTAACCAAGGCACTGGGCAGCCACCTGTAATGCCAGTATGAAGGTGGGTGCTGTCCACGAGACAGACTTCAAAGCCTGGAAACAATGAGGAATCACATATGAAAATGTATTTAATATTGAATGCCAGGTGAGAGCTGGGTGGTCTTTTGGCTTTGGAACCCGTGCAGATTTTGTTTTTATTTATTTTATTTTCTCCAGCTTAACTGGACTTTTTTTTTTGTTTGTTTTTGTAATTGCAGCCATCTGACCTTATCACTGGACTCTTCTTTAGAGACATCATGATATTGTACACTCTTTTATATGTATAGATATGGTTTATAAGATCGTAATCTTATTTGTTGTTTCTTTTCTTGTTCAACAGAATTCAACTTTCTCTTTGAATTCTTGTAAAGCACTTTATATGAAAATGTGCTGTAGAAGTTAATGTTTTTGCATGATGAGCAAAAAAATGACTTTAAATGATTTTAGCATAAGGTTGCATGTGGAAAAAGTGAAGGAGACTGAATAGGAATAAACTGCTTTTTGTTTGTTTTGTTTTTTTTTTTTTTTTCTGTTTTCTTAGCCTTGAGTGTTTTTGACAGTTTATGTTCTAAACTGCTTTGCCTGCTGTCAAGATGTACTTGGAATTTATCTTTTAATTAGTACAGTCGTTGCTCCATTATGCATAAAAAAAGAACTTTGGACAAAACAAATCCAGATAGAGCAATTGTTTAAACATACAGGCTTAACAGTTGGAGAATGATACAGACTCTAACCATTTAGTAATTATTCCTTAATTATTTAGTCATCGCAACCTTGGGGAGTCATTACCAGCTTCAGATTCCACATACAGAGCAGGAGCCATCCATCCTAAGGTATTTCACAGTTGGCTCCAGGAACATTTCTGCGAAGTTCATCCACCGTACAAACCACTTACTGTATATACTCAAGTATAAGCTGGGTCTTGAAACCTGAAAAATCGATCATATAATCAGACTTCGACTTACACGCCCAGTCAAAAATACGACTCTTAATTTTTTTTTTTACATCTTCTTGCCTCTCTCCTCCAATCTCCCACCAGTTTCTCAGACACATCGAATTTTGTTGCAGCAGCACGGTTACCAATTTCTTTCACCACTTCTACAACTTTTAAATTAAAACCAGCTTAATATTTTCTTCTGATCGAACGCTTCATCGTAGATAAGGGATGCTCTTATGATAAAGATGTATGAGGGTGTAAGTTCCAAAAAACACAAAACAGTGCAAACGTTGCTTCGGAATAGTTTGGGTATTACTGTGTGGTCACACAGGCACAATAGAAAGAGAGAGAGAGAGGTTAGGAGCAAACGCTGATACAACGCATTGCCGTACCCACATAGAAAAAAAGCCCGTATGCCCCGTGGTTTCTCTCTCAGGTGGCCGTTAGCATATCATAATCTCTTGTACCAATGGCGTGAGTTTTCCTTATTTGACCGACATTATAAAATACTAGAAATTATACATGAAATCAAGCCCCAACTTATCCGTCTGGAGAACTTCAATGCAAGTATATACGGTATTAAAGTTCAGGGTTTCGAGGCCAGCCACTGGTAGCATTGGGCACAAGACAAGAACCAAACCTGTAGGGCAGGGGTGTCCAACTCAGATCCTAGAGGGCTGTAGTGGCAGCAGGTTTTTGTTGCAGCCACCTTCTTAATTAATAACCAGGTACTGCTGCTAATTAACTGACTTTTTTTCCATATACATTTTTTTTTTTTTTTACCTTAAATGACAACTTATTTTTTGTATAGTACTCTTCACTGTGTGCTGGCACAGAGTGTTGTGAACAATTCTGAGTTAAAATACAAGTATAGATTATAGTAATTAGTAAATACAGAACTGGTACACATAAATGCAGGCTTGTTAAAACATGCTGAGAACAAGGCAGAGACTGATTAAACTTTAATGAAGACCAACAATATCTGTTTATTAATTAATTGATGAACTATAGCTAGATGAAAATGGTGGTGATTAAAATTGTAAAAGAGAAAGTCAAAAATAAAGTCACCACCCTGCAGACCTCAGCCGCATACATGCTTCTGGGTCTTCTATAGCGGTGTCTGTGCTGGCCCTCCCTCCAATCTGAAAAGAATTTTTCCATGTGAAGATTCCAACACCCCTTTATCTGAGATGACTTTCTATACACAGGAGAGCAGTGGCACCAAGTACAACATCCAGATACCGAGGTGAGAAACAGAATAGAGGAGGGTTAGCAATGGTTTAAAAATAATGTAGTACTTATATTTCTGTACAAATGACTAACAAATGGAAATGCAGCATGCACAGCTAATCAGTAGCTCTAGTCAGGGTATACTAGACTAAAGTGAGAAGTCTTCAGCCTGCGTTTAAAGCAAACATGCAAGCCAATTATAATGAGCTAACTCAAGGATCTCAAACAGTCCTGGTGGGCCACCATTGTCATTCCAATCATTTTTCTGTTTAGCTGTTAATGAAACCCTTTGTTTAATTCTGTGGCTTGTTAGTGTTCTTATTCTACCATGCTAGATACTCACAATTAATTTTCTGAGTGTATATTTACTTACTTACTGAACTACCTACTTATACTGTATATTTAAAGAGCCAGATTTCCCTCAGGGGACATACAAAGTTCTATCTAGTTATCTGTCTGTCTTTCTGTCTATTCAAATGTTTTGCAAACCATCACAAATAAAATTTCTCAGACCTTCACTTTCACTATTGAAACAGAGATTGCAAGAGAGTAACAATCTGGATGCTGTTTTGGCCGTGGAACAGAAGACCAGCTCTTCTCCCTGGCACAGTTGCTGGAGGGTGCATGGCAGTGTGATAACCCATTCTACATGAATTTTGTAAATGTGGAAAAAGCCTAGGACTGTGTCCCTTGGCATGTGTCGTGGGAGATGCTGCAGGAATATGGGGTAGTGGGGTGGCTCTTGCATGCTATTTGTTCTCCAATATGAATAAAGTGAGAGTTGTGTCCGAGTTAAGTCGGATTCTTTCACTGTGGTGTAGAACTCCAAACCTGTGTTTTGTCATGATTCCTGATTGTGGTTTTCATTGATGGGATGTTAAGATGCAGTGGAGAATAAGAGAGTGATCATTTGGGGAGGTGAGGGGTAGCATTATCACTTTATGCAGAATGCTGCTGTCCTCTTTGACTTATCTGTGATCTTCAGCACACATTCATGATGCGGTTGTGTGAAGATCAGCTCCTTAAAGGTCTGAGTTCATGGCTCTCTCTTGGAAAAGAGTAGATTCTTCTCTCAAGGTGCGTGTGTGTGTGAAGGGGATAGGGAACAACTGCCCTTAATGGAGGAGTTCAAGTATCTCAGGATACTGTTTATGAGTGGCAGAAACAGGGAACACATGAAGTGGATTGGAGTGGCTGCAGATGTGCTGCTGGTGCTCTACAGGTCCATGGTTATAAATCGATAGTGGAGTTTAAGGACAAAACTCTTGGATTAGGGATCACTCTACATATCTTTCCTCAACTATGGCTGTGAGTAATGACTGAAAAGAATGTTATCCTGAGTACCAATGGCAGAAATTAGATTTCTTTGCAGGGTGAATGGGCTGATAGAGCCCATTATAGAGTGAGATGCTCAGTAATTTGGAACAGTGTGAAAGTAGAGTCACTGCTACTCCAGATCAAGAAGGGACAGCTGAAGTGGTTTTGGTATGTCATATAAGATGCACACCAAACCCCCATCCAAGCTGTTCCGGACACGTCCCAGTGTGTGGAGACCCTGCAGACTCAGAACATGCTGGAGTGGTTATATCTCTTCGCTGGCTTGGGAATTCCCCTGGAAGAGCTGCAATCTGTAGCTGGTGACAGGGAAGTCTGGGCTGCCTCCATGACCGCCTACCATGAAAAGCAGTTAATGAGATGTACTGAGATATTGTATGAAAGACACAGTTGCAAATAGAATCTTAGTTAGGCTAATCATCTTTTGGATTGCTTTGCAATTCATTATTGTTTGGTAACTGGTTAAAGAAAAAAAAATGAAAACAATAATGATATGTAGCACCCTAACAAAATCACCAAGCAATGGCTCAAAAAGAGGAAATTGAGGGTAATGGACTGGAGAGGAGAGATTGGGAGCATGCACTGATGGCGCATTACCACAACCACCACACGGTGAACCACCTAGATTAGGACCAGAGTACAGTGTCCCAGTCAAAAGCCGGATTTAAATCCCACTGAACTGTTGTAGGGGCTTAGAAGCAGATTGAACATCCATAAAAAACACATTTTGCATGGAGAAGTTTGTCAAATGTTTCACCAAATGAATGTCAAATATTGGTGAGCAGTTACCGTATATACTCACAGATAAGACGGGACTTGATTTTACTGTATAATTTCTGGTATTTTATAATGTCGGTCTTAAGTCGAATGCGAAAAACTCACGCTATTGGTGCAAGAGATTATGATATGCTAATACCCACCTGAGAGAGCAACCATGGAGCACACTGCCTTTTTTTCTATATATTGTCCCTATGTGACCATATGGTAATACCTGAACTATTCCGAAGTGACATTTGCACTAATTTGTGTTTTTTGTATCTCTCACACCTTTATCGTAAGAGCATCTCTTATTTATGATGGAGCATTTGATCAGAGCAGAATATGAAGCTGGTTTTAAATTAAAAGTCATTAAACTGTCAAAAGAAATTGGTAACTGTGCTGCTGCAACAAAATTTGACGTGTCTGAGAAACTGATGCCAGATTGGAGGAGGCAAGAAGATGTAAAAAAAAAAAAAGTGTCATATTTTTGAATGGGTATACAAGTTGAGGTCTGATTTTATGATCGATTTTTCAGGTTTCAAGACCCGACTTGTATATAAGATGCCATTTCTGCCACAGAGGAAAATAGCAGATTCTGAAACCAAGGGTGGACTTAGGTTTTCTCAAGAATCTATTGATATTTTATATAAATGATTGAAGAGGCAAATTTTCTGTGTTTTTTTTTTTTTTTTAATTCAAGTAGATCACCTTTATTCGTTTGCCTATTTAAAAGTGCTGAAAAATTCTATGAATTCCATGGGGTGTACTTATTTTTATCACAACTGTATTTCTAAATTTATTTTAGACTACCTGTTAAAAGCCTAGGTTCCTAGAAACTACTGAAATTGTCAGAAAAAAAATTGAAGTGCAGAGTTGGCGGTTTTGTTTTGCGGATGTGCCCGCCTCCCTTTTCTATCAGTGGCTATGCAAGTTTCTCTCTCATTTGTCTTTCCTTGGTGGTTTCACTTTGGTGTCTGCGTTACTTTCTTTCAGCTTCATACTTTAGCCTCACACTTCTGGGCCAGACAGACAGACAGACAGACAGACACACTTCCACGTGTAGATGTTTATATACAAGATACATTTCTCATTGCATTTTACTAAGGGTAGTAATGGAAAAGGACTGGCTAGGTAAATGATATCAAATTGAGGTAAAGTTGCCGTACCCACTACATGATGAAACAGCTCAGAATCCTGGTTGGCAACCCCCAGGCAGATATGTGGTCCAGTCCCCACCCTCTGGAAGTGACTATTATCTACTGCAGGCAGGTGTTATTTGGGCATCCCCTTGGCTTGGTCCAGCCTCTCAGGTATGGATCCTGCAAGCAGGATCACCTTTGGGGAATTGCGCCACATGGCCACAGTGCTGTAACATGTCTCACAACCACATAGCAAGAAAGGGAGCACTAGGTCGCTACAGACTTGGACCTTCTTCCTTTTGCAGAGATATCAATCAGAGCCTCCATTGACTCCGCAAAGATCACAACATTGTCAGTAAAGCCAAGATTAGTGAATCATTGTCAGTAAAGCCAAGATTAGTGAATCTCGCTTCACCAACAGATGCCTCACAGGCACTGGACCCCACTACCTTCCCCAACACCCAGTCCATGCAAACATTGAACAGAGTAGGAGCAAAAACACACCCCTGACAAACCCCAGAATCAACTGGGAAAAACTCAGAGGTTCTGCCTCCACTCTGCAGAGCACTCACAGTACCAGTGAACAGGCCATCCATGATATCCAACAACTTTGAGGGGATCCGGCGAAGTCTCAGGATGTCTTACAGGGCAGCTCATTCAACTGAGTCAAACGATTTACAAAGATTGACAAAGGCTGCAAAGAAACTCTGAAAATATTTATGTTTGTGCTCCATGAGAACCCTCGGTGCCAGGATGCAGTCGATGGTAGACTTTTTGGGCATAATACCAAATTGCTTCAGTTGCTGGTAGATAAGCACGTGATCAAGGATCCCAATGAAAATGACCCTAGCAAGGACCTTACCCAGCACTGACAGCAGCTGTGTCCCCCTGTAGTTCCCTTTCCAGATAGGGACAAGTCCTGTCTCCCAGTCAGTTGGGATGATACCAGTCTTTCAAATGGAAGCAAAGATTGCTTGCAATGCCCTGAGGGCAGTCTTGCCACCACCCTGGAGAAGTTCACTCCTGAAACCATGGCTTTCTGCAGCCTTCCTTATCCTCAGATGGTTCACCACCTGTGCAATCTCAGTGAGACTGGATGGTTCACAGATAATTGGAGAACTGGCGACCCAGACATATCCAACATCCTAGCCAGAGGATCAGCTTTAAACAACTACACAAAGTAGCCATCCCAATGGGTCATAGCTGCGGTGTCATCTGTAAGGACCATTCCATCAGCCGCCTTACCTGCGATTCTAAGTAAAAGATGTGGATATGTATAATGCTTCAGTTCCTCTGCAAGCAGGACGTAGGTCACTAGATCATAGATGGTGTGTCACTTGCTCACAGATTCCTCCAACAAACACCTCCTTTTCTGCCTTCAGAGTCCTCATAGCCATCCTTCTCAGTTCCTGGGAAAGACCGGAGTTGCCATCAAGCTGTGCACTGTGAATCCTCACATTGATATTGAGAATGCCCAGCGAGATGAAACATCACCATCAAGGAACACTAGTAACACCAACACAACCCTCAGGGTCTTGTCATAGAAGGTCTCTCATATCACATTAGGATCAGCAGTCTCACCCAAGTCCGTTAAGTTCCTCACACATGCTGTGCTGTGTGCAGACTTGTGAGAAACAGCCTGATGTTGGAGTCTGGCTAGGTCCAGCATCATTAGGAATGCTGGATTGGAAGAAATTCTAAAGGCACAGGGTGGGCCTCCCATAATTGAATTTAAGAAGCACTGATTTACACTCCCAAATTCACTTAAACAGAAATTAATTTAGAGTTACTAATTGGACAAATCTGTATTTGTTTAAGATGCAAAAGAATACTGAAAAAAAAAAACACACACAAGGACAATGCCAGGCCGGGACTGGGGGATCTGTTGCTAATCATACAGCTCCAAAGAAACGAAACGCAGAAAAGATTCAGCGTGGTTCCACTGCTTCTGAATACGATAAACAATAGTAGCGCAATCTATGTTCACCCTATCTTGGGTTTCGGTAGTGATTGTCTCCGTTTAGCGAACACCTCGTGGTTTTATTTCTTTTGCCCAAGCCCCCCCCCCGCCGCCTTCTTTTTTTAACTGCATTGCTTGCTGCCCCTCGAGCGCTGACGTTACAGGCAAGAGACAACGAAACAAACAAAAAAAAAAGTACACGATCATTTTAAGTAGTACAGCTAGAAGGGAATGGAATCGAGATTGTGTGCGAAGAATTGGTCTTCTCTAAGGATTCTCGTGTAGCAACAGCGAGGAATTTAGTCTTTCAGGCTGAGCCGGTCTGTCCACACGGGCTCTGCCTACTCGATGAATAAAAGCTTAAAAATGCGCTCTCTGGCAGCGAGCCATCGTAAGCCCAGCTGTATTTTCAGCAGGCTAACAGACGCGAGCAGTGGCGAAACTGACAGAAACCTACTCGGAATCCCGGGCACAAGATAACATAACCGGAGTGTTTCAGTCACTCGATATACCACTGGCTTGACAGACTCGTCCAGCAGCGTTCACCACGGAAGGCCCGCCCCCTTCCTGTCACTTCACTGGCTGACAATAAGCGTACTCCGCCTCTCCCCCGATCTAATTGGTCCGTAGGTATGCTCCTCAATCGCCTCTCACGCCCAACGGAGCCAACAAGGTGAAATTGACCAGAGAAGTTCTGGAATCTGTACTGGGCGTAGAAGCGCGGCCGAATGCGCGTGGCCTTCGAGGCGGGAGGCTGGGCTGCCCGCAGGTGCGTGTGGCGCTCTGGTGAACTTTGACGCGGTGTGGTGGCAGGGGTCTGCGCTCACACTGCCGCGAAACGCCATGGCGAGCCGTCTGTTTGTGATGCGGTTCCACTGAACGCCGGACTGCCTGTCTCGTTGAGCCTGCCGCACGGAGATAATGTCGCAGAGTCGCTTTGCTTGAGAGCTGAGTGGAGTCCGAACCAGCCATGTCCAAAACCCTGAAGAAGAAGAAGCATTGGTCGACCAAGGTGCAGGAGTGCGCGCTTCTGTCCTGTGGGGCTGAGCTCACTTCCCTGCTGGAAATCCGAGGGGGAGCCGAGGTCGGAGAGTTCCCTTACTTGGGCCAGATGAAGGAGGATGCGATCAGCTGCCACTCGGGCAAACCGCCAAGCCCCGGAGACGTGTTGCTGGAGGTTAATGGCACCCCAGTTAGCGGACTGACCAACCGGGATACGCTGGCGGTAATTCGACACTTCCGAGAGCCCATACGACTAAAAACACTGAGACCAGGTGAGAGACTGTGGAATTTAGGGGGTGTGTGTGTCTGACCTCTTAATAGGCGGGGGTTTGCCGGAGTAACTGAAGGTTTGGGGGTGTGTTATTGACCGCCAGGGGGCGGGGCTGTTTTCGACAATGCGCTACATATGTTTTAATAATGTGTGTTCGTGGTGGGATTTTTCTCTTGTAATTCTAGAGGCCAGAGACTTGCTGTTCGGATCGTCTGTGACTGTAATTAATTATAACGTGGACTGGCGTTCCGTCCTGAATTGATGTATCTTTCTTTTTTTTTTATTTTTTTACCCGCAGCTACTTGCCTAAGCTCAGTCTCTCCGCGACACAGCACTGTGGGAGATGCTGGTTCATAAAGTAATTGAAAGGGGGTAGTGGTTTCAAGTATTTGTAGATGCGTACAGTATTTTGAGTTTTGTGCAAGGTACTTAACATTTTGACATTTTTTTTTAATTAGTTCTTTCGCTGAAGCGTTTATCCAAGGCGACTTGCGACATTTGAGATAAAATTGTTTTTCCAGTTGGAGTAAAGACAGGTGAAACGACTTGCTCATGATCACAGTGTCAGCAGCAGCATTTGAATCCATAACCTCGGGGTCCAAAGCTATCACCTACCTCTACGCCATACTGCCAGCCTTGTATTACATACCCTGGGAGGACCGCTGAGAGAAGGTGGTCGCACTGCTGTAGGAGGTACTCTTACCAAAATTAGGTGTAGGTGAATGTGGTGTTAAATTTGGTTCGTCCTAAGGTGTAATCTTGTGTCAGTTATGGGCATTTTGAAAGTTATTGATGTTATGAGCTGCACTGGATTATCACACCTAATTGTTATGAAGTGTGTAATGTAGACTTTAATGATTTCCCCCATAAACCGCACGGCCTTGAACCTTTCCATCCTATTGGAGAATGCTAAGGTGTTCTGGGTCCTTTTTTTAAAAAAAGAAAAAAAGACAGCCTGCATCGGTTTATATGCTGATGGAAGGGCTGTTCTAGAGACAACCTCATTGGGATTCAGGGATTGCTCTTAATTGACACAAGCAGAATGCTGATGTATAGGACTGCGAAGCTTGCTGGGAATTGGGCGCAAATTAGCTGCTAGCAATCAGTAGTGATGGGGGAGCATTGACAGTCTCATCACCCCCGCATCTACAATTGTTCTGATCTATCTTGGTAATTAGCCTGTCATTGGTGTCTGGAAGGGGAAAATGCCAAATGGCAAACACTTGACCTTTGGTGAGTTTCAAGTGTGCAGACTGGTTAGCAACCGTAAAAAAAATGATCTATAGATGTACAAAGTTTTCTTCTCAATCTGAGCAGTGTGTAGATTTCTGTATATTTGCGATAAGAATGTGACCAGCTGGTCTTGGTGTCTCGTGGCACCCCATGTACTGTCTGAGATCCCACTTTAAATGCTCCTCTGCTTCAACCTAATCCAGATTAACAGTCAGCTGGAGAAGTTGCCCTGAGTTAATAAACAAGGCACCCAACTGGACTGAATATTTTCAACCCCCAAGCCCCATATAGTGAAAGATGTCTCATTTCCTTTTACAAGTACAGTTCCAGCTTATTTTATGGAAGCCTACTGCAGTGGACAGATTTGAAGCTCTGTACAGATTTACAATTATAAAACCTAATATGTATATGTAAACACACATTTGTCTATTTATACATGTGTGCAATGCTGTAAAGGTGTATACCTCCTGGCAAGATATTGCTAGAGGCAAGGGCATCTTCAGAGTGGCACAAGGAAGAATAGAGTCCTTTATAAGACCTTCTGCTCCTGCTAGTGTGTGAATACAGGCTCCTAGCAGACCGTACACCCTGTGTTTGTATTGGGTAAGGCAAAAGAGAAACAGTGACAGGGAAGTGACCTAGGCCCAAGTATGATTCCAGGGAGGACAGAAAAGATGTTGCTACATGTAGCCACTAGCAGGAACTTGTATGGCCTGATTATCCCAACTGCGGTAAATTGGGAAAGGACTGACATATGGACAGTGCTCTTTTCTCCGTCCTGTTACGAACTCGCAATCCCTAGTGGGGACAATTTATAAAAACATAAGAAGTCTTACAGATTAACACTTTCAGGGCGGATGTCAACTTTTGTCAACAGTGACAAAACCCGCCGTTCTGTTTTAGTTAGACTCTCTTCTTTGCTAGAAGGAAAGTTAGCCTCATTATTTTTACCGAGATTCGCTGCGCTCGCGTGAGGAGCGAGGAGCAAACGATGGCAAAAATGGCATTGAGATCTGGTGAGAAACTGAAGTGAATGCATGAATCAAAATACTCCATGGATGACGTTTTGCATATTCTCACTGAACTGGACCCTGACTTATTGGACTCCAAGTGATCAAAAATGAATGTGAGGTACCAGCATCATCTGGTTGGTCCCCAGCCTATGCCTATGGCAAGTTCGCCTGGGAGGAACGCCACTTACAATGACAAAAGGTACAAACCAAATTGTGAGGCACTGTGAATGTCGCTGCCGCCCTGCCACAAGAAAACAGTCTGGCAACCAGCCTGCCGAGCATTCCTGCTGAACTGGCATCAACAGCATGCAGCAACAGATGTTTTATGTTGATTTCTGTGTGGAACAGTCACTTTGTGTTTTTCTCAGAAAACTGTGTTTTATGGAAAAAATACTCGGCCCTAAAAGAGTTAAAGGAAAGTTCTCAGTCCATAAAATGTGTTTGTTTAGCTAATAGCTAAGTTATTCCAATATGTCTTCCATACGGTAGACTTCTTAAGTGACTGTCAAGGTTTCTGCTTCAACATCATGTCTCTTAGTTTATTCCAGATTTCCATAACTCTTTGAGTAATACTGGGCTTTTTGGCTTCAGTCTTAAATACACTTCCCCTGTGTCCCCGGTGTCTTGCAGTAAAATTAGGGAACACTTTTATCCCAAATGTTATTCTAGAATTTGGATAGTAGTAAACTGAGTGAGATGTGTGCAAAGACATAATTTCCAGAGATGCGTTAAGTATAGAGTTGGTTAAGTAATTTTGTGATGAGGGCTCAACCAGCTGGAAGAAGAGAAACCAGGGTTGAGAGAGAGAAAAAGGGAAAGATACTTGAGGTGAGTAAAGGAGTGATTGTAACACTACTATAGAGGGTTCACTGACAAAAGCGATAGACATATGCATCCCGACAAAACGGTGACGGACAAAATAGCGATAACAAACCCGCTAACTGGTTTTCGACAAATGCGCGCCGACAAAAATATCGAGAGAGGCCAAGAGAGTGGGACGCCCTTGCTGCAATTCTTCCTACATATGCAGATTGTGATCTTAAGGACTATCTGCGTGCCGTGCTGATGGCATGCCGCGTCTCATGATATTGACTTCTGAAATAAACATTATTATATATGCTTTAAACTAGTAATTCATATTTAATGAAACTTCCGCGATTTTCTCAGCGCGATTTTGATGGCGCGTTTTAATCGGCGCGCATATGTCTATCGTGCAAATGTCGGGTCACAACTGCAGAGGAGGGCAATGGGGTAAACCCCCCAACCAGAAAGGTGGCAACCTAAGACCTTAGTAGTGAAGCTTAGAGGAATAGTAGGGTTTTATTTCTGTTCTGTTAAGACCCTCTCACACTACACAATTTTTCTAGTGATTTTCAGTTTCAGAAATCGTTTACATAATCTTAGTGCGTCAGTGACAGTTGTGGAGTTTGACATCCCCAGTGAGTTAGTCTGACCAGTCTGCATCTCATCCCAACAAAATCAAATAGTTCTGTTTTGTTTGTTTTTTTTGTCTTGAGTTGTAGGTACAGGCTGTGTTTGTGTGAGTTCACAACCATTGAGTGCTCACCTGGAAGTACAATGCGTGCCGTGCAGCCACAAGAAAACCAGGGAAGTAAATGTTTTGGACATTGCAAACAGAATAGATGCACTTCTAATTTTTTTCCCTTGTTTTATGTACTATGACAAAATAGAAGAAAGGGGAAAAAATTAAAAAGGTCAGAGACTGTGGCTGAACGCACCATACCAATAAACCGTTTGTAAATCACCAATGCAGTCAGGCAACATGTTTTTGGCTGTCATAAAAAGGGGTGAGCTCAAAATACTTTGGAAAGTCCTCCTGTAATCATGTAGTGACTACTAGTCCTATTATTTGACATACTTGAGCAACAAGATCGGCAAGTGCAGTTGTCAAGTTCAACATTGCCTCCAATTAGTAGTCATGCATTGTGACTCTGGCTTTAGGTTACTTTTTATGTGTTCATCCCTCCTCCATCTTTTATTTAATAAATATTTCATTTTGCTTACTTTTGCATTTGCCTGCTAAGGAAACTTTCGGAGTTCCCACTTGTGAAATCTTACATTCCCAACTGGTTGCGTTGATGTGCATTTCCTGTTGGCGTTTTGGGAGATATGCAAGGTTTGCTGTTGATTTACTGCTTGGTCTGAGCAAAAAAACATTTAAAGATAAGCGTATATTTCATATAAATATGAAGAGCATTATAAATGCATTAAAAGTACATTATGCCACTCCCAAAAAGTTTCAGACAAACAAATGTAGTACTAGGGTTTTGTACTGTGTTAGCCCTTATGGATGTAGTGATAAGTGAAGCAAAATGATACCTTTTATTGGCTGAATAGAAAGATTACAAGATGCAAGCTCACGAGGCACCTCATTGGTTACATCTTGCCTGAAGAAGGGACCCAAGTTGCCTCGAAAGCTTGCATATTGTAATCTTTTTAGTTAGCCAATAAAATGTATCATTTTGCTTGACTTCTCACAGCAAAACAAGTACAATTTCTAGCTGACCAAGTTTGCTTTTAATTTTATATTGAAAGGTCAGCATGACAGCACAACATAGAGAATTTGGGTAGCATCATTTTCACATTATGAAATTTTTGGTATGTCTGATAGGACAGTTTTATTCTGTGTTCAGATGTAATGCATGGGTGTGTGTGTGTGTGTATAATATATAAAATATGTAGTCTTGTTTGTTTGGCTTCAGAGTAGAGGAGCAAAAACAGAAACGGATAAAAATATATCTTCAGATCAAGCAGATTTAAATAAACCACCATGGCACCTTTTAAGTACTGGTATTTCCTTATCAGCCCTCTCTTTTGATAGCTTCCCCTAAAGTTGCTCATTTAAGTAAGCACATTTCATTTGTACAGTAGTTGTTTAATACTGGATACATAGACATTGACTGAATTCACTCAAGTCATCCATTCTTGTAACCTGCTTTTCCAGGGTGGCATCTCGGAAAGACTGGAGCCTATCCCAGCAAGCCTAGGGCATTCAAATAATCTCAATATAAATTCTAAGTACTGACCAGTAGGGGCATTTATAATGTCTTCAGGCTATCCTTGCAATAAAGAGATCTGCTTCATTAGAATTGTTTTCTTTTACTACTTGTCCCTGGAGAACAAAAAAAAAAAAATGCACACTGCAGTGTGTGCTTTCCTGTTCCATTAATGCCAGTATGCTACATTTAAGCTTACTTTGCTGAATTGTTTTAACTCTTTGATTTGTGTGTCCTGTTTGTCTGCTTTGTAAAGTGCTTTTTGATGAAAGGTCTTAAATGAAATAAGGATTGCTTGATTAGGCATTCTGAAGAAGCTAATACTTGCTGATGAAAAGTTGTGGGTTTCCATTAACAATCTATTTGCCTATTTGGTGGCTTCACAGTAAGCATTATTACCGGCAATGGTACCGTGGTACCATGTACCACAGACTAGCAGTTTATTTATTACGGTGCTGTGCAAATCACTTCCTTGCTAAAAGAAACAAGTAAGCAAATATAAAGAAAAGTGTTGCAAGTAAATGGACCTCTGCAGTAAAATTCATAGAAAATTGAATCTTTGTGAAATATTTCTTGGCAATTTAATTTTGAGTCCACTGCAGTGATCATAAAAATAGACTACTGACAAATTAGGCGAAGATTTGACTGAAAGGCAAAAATGTGATTTTGTGCAGCCCTGGACAGTCTTTACTGTTGATTGACTCCCACATTCAGTCTTTACCTTCAGTTTTTTTTTACCTTTTTTTTTAGCATCTCAGTATTTCTGTTTTTGTGTTCTCCTTAGTATACCATGTGTTCTGCCAATTACTGATTCTATTAATCTTTTTATATAAATACTCCATTGGGGAAAGAAGCTATATAATATAAAGAGTGATTATTGAAGCCAGAGGGTACTTTGTGGTACTGTATCTGTGAGACACGATGAACTGGGCCGTACCTTGTTGTGACAGCATTTATTTTGATCCACTGTAACATAAGAATCTGATGGAATATTCAATTCATGCAGGCTGGCTTACCAGGTCTGATTTCAGGTGTATCACATAACTTGATTGAAAGCCTTCCAACATTACTCGGGCATGAGGATTGCTGTAGAAACTGGTGAGCTAAGGCTGGCTAGTAGGATTTCCTGCTCTGTTTACGAAGAACTATGACTCTACCTAATTGAAGTTATTCACTAGAGGTTCACAGACTTGGTACTGTCTGTTTTATTTTCAGCTGTGTTTTTTTTATTTATTTTTTTTTAATCGGGCCAGTACTTGCCTATAATTAGACTCTTGGTATTACCGAAAATATTAATTTACCTTAGGGTGGCATGGTGGTGCAGTAGTAGTGCTGTTCCCTTACGGCAAGGAGACTGGGATTCATGTTTTGGGTGCTTCCTACATGGGGTTTGCATATTCTCCCATTGTCTGTGTGAGTTTACTTCTGATAGTCTACAGAGATTTGGGTTAGGTGAATTAATGTTGATAAAATGACCCCTAGTGACCAAATATGTGTGTGTGTGTGCGTGTATATGTTCACCATTTAATGTACTGACACCCTATCTAGGGATTGTCCCCTGCCTTGCACCCATTTCTTGCCAGAATAGGCTTCAGTTTCCTTGCAACCCTGCTGTGAATAAGCAGGTTTGGGAGCTTGATGGATTGTTGCCTCATTTTCATGGTTAATTCAGAAACAGGAAGTCATATTTTCATTTATAATATCTTTCTATTATAATAAAAAACATCTTGGGACAAGACGAGACTTTTTCAGAGAGATACTTTCACATTCCGTGAGACCAAAATTTGTGCCAAGAGATTTAACCATGCCCGGGGCCGGAAATAAAAGACAAACGGTAGATTACCAAGTAGAACGTCGTAAAGAATTCAAAAATGTTGGTGCGATACACATGCAGGGCAGTTTAGAGATAATGAAATTACTAAAATTCGAAAGGCTCAAAAAAAGGATAGTAAAGTTTGCATTGGTGCAAACAAACGGACATTATTACTCGGTGAAATAACGGAATAGCCAAAAGAGATTGAATATATTGTTTCGGACTTTAAGTCAGAGACTTTTAGATCATCTAATTTGTGTTGCCATCAGGGAATGGCAAAGAGGCGTATCCACAAGAATTAAGATTTGTTGTTTGGTGAAAGCGGTGGCTGGCTTGTAGCGCAGGCTGGGGGGGGGTGATTAGCGAGTGAAGCGAGCAGAGGGCGAAGCCCCCAAGTAGATTTATATAATTTACTCATGGGAAGTGCTTACATTGATAGTTTCCCTCAATGACGACTCTTTTTAAATAACAGCTGGTTGGTATTAATACCAGACTTGCAAATAAGTCTAAATGAACAATTCCTGTTTCTGCTATATTGTCATTTGCACTGAAAACCTTTGTTACTACAGTTTCCCCTTAGGTTTTATTCCTTGAACAGTTTATGTGAAATTACCAGAGGTGGCATTCACATCTCTGCCTGTTTCTACTTACTTCTGAAAGACGGCAATGTTGTCAAAAAAGACATGGCACCGACAACAAAGTCTTTCAGACTCACTTGATCATGATGCAGTCATTAAGAAGTCGTGTTTCTGGATCAAACCTTGGCAAGGGTAATGGAGCTGTGGCAGCATCTGGGCACACACGCTGTTGTCTCACACATTTTAACATCCCTGTGTGCTCACGCAGTATTACTCTCACTCTCTCTCTCTGCTCCCAATAGATTTCAAGGGGGTGGAGCATTGGCAACAATAAGCTAAATTATCTACCTCTCCCTCTGTTTGTGCAGTGCAGAGCATGTGTGCATGTTTATTTTCCAGACCTTTGCTCTCTGCAAAGTGCAGGTAAAATGCCTAATGTTCTGCTCGCTCTACAGGTTTGCCGAGTTCCATGTAAACAAGCCTCGTCTGCTGTGTTCTGCAGAGCGTACACACACTTGAAAATCAGTTGGGTGCTTCTGTATATCTGATTGATCATCAGACTGTGCAAGTAACTGGTTTTAAAGCTGAAGTGTTTTCACCAATGTGACAGCTTAGGTGCTAATGCATGCTCTTCTCACCCCATCTGGCCATGTAAAGCAGGGCATGTCTAGTATTTAGTACAAAGCATGTATGTTCCTTGCAGAGAGAGAATGCATTTTTGAAAAAAAAATCCCAATGCCCATTCTGTGTGTGAAATACTGGGATGCCACAAAGTTGTGCCTCAATGCAAAAGCATTTGGATTGTACTGTAACTACAGCAGATTTTTATTTCCCCCCAGGTACAGACATATCTTTTCACAGAGTGTAGTATAGGTACATGGAGATAGGAGATCTAGACAGATAGCTCGAGGCTGTATAAGTAGTTAGCTGACAACATGTATCAGCTCTTTATAGTCTATGCCTGGTTGCATAGTTTCCATAGGTGTCAGCTCACTAGTTTGGAGTATATAAATGCACGTACTCGGAGTTCGCTGGACATTGTGCCGTGTACCAGGGCACTTCTGTTTTGCTGATATGCCTGAAAGCACATCAAATAAAACAATTATTGTATCCAGCAGGGTCTTTGGTCTGTGCTGGACCAAAAATCTATTTTGGGCCTTGAGCACAATGCCAGATCTGTTTCATCCGTGGCTGATTTGATGTTCAAAATGAGTTCAAATCAAAAATGATGTTGGACACTTTATCAGTTGCTGGTTTGCAAGGACAGCCATTACTGCTATCAGTATCTCTCTTACTCTATGACCATTTCATTCAGTGGAATTTTCTTCTGCTGCATTGAACGTTTCATATACTATTGGCAACTGGCTGTTTTTCTCCTGATTTCACAATATTGCTTGGCTCAAAAAAGCTGGCTGCCCTGACCTTGCATTGTACTCGCATCCAGCTCAGTTGAAGGAGGCCAAGGGTGGAGATTTCTCATAAGGAATTACATGAGTATAAGGGTTAGGGACATTTCTTTTGGGAATCTTTTGGCTTGTTATTTTACAATTTTGTTTCAATTGGAATTTGCTTGTATAAATACAGGGCAATTAAGAAAGAACTGAAGCCTTTCAAAAATGTATTACTCAATCACTGTGAATCATCTTTTATGATTAATGAAATTATATCATTCATGATTCAGTTCTGGCCTAACACTTTCAGATTTTTGGTTTACCTTCCCTGTCACTGACATGTTAGTTATTTTTATGGGGTTTAAGGCCCAAAAATATGTGAAGCTGCTTTGTGACAATACTCTTTGCAGAAAATGCACTCTATAGATAAAATTGAACAATCATGTGAACATGCAGTATGCACCAAATTGTGTTAATAAGAATTACTTATGAATGCTTTGAAGTCACTTCAGTGTTGTTTTTTTTTTTTTTTTTGTCCACCATCTCCTGACTCACCAGTATGCGAGAATTCCCACGTATCATATACCTTGATATCTGTCTTATCTAATTATACAAGATCTTGCACTTTTTGGGGTTCAATCTAATTGTTACGCCATTGTTTTTACCATATCTTGTGAAGGAATTGATACCATTGTGATAAAGAGTAAACCAATAGATATACTCCGGCAAAGTGATCAGAAGGACTTGAAGTTGTGCATGCCACATCATCCATACCCAGGGGTTCATCCCCTAATGGGGTCAAAGTTAGTCCTTTTCACAAAATTTTGAAAAAATGGGGATGAATATAGGCATGTGGACTGTCATTGTATGCTGTTTTGAGGTTGCTTATCACAAATGTGATATGCTTGATTCATTACAAGTGGTCCCAGCCCTATTAAGAGCCATTCACAGAAGGTTAAAAATAACAGATTTTAAACATAAGCAATGCGGGGTATCATGTTAGACTCTTTCAAGGTTATTAACTTCAAATGTGATATTATTATTTTTGATCTTTTACGTGGAATCTAGCCCTCTTTGGACCTCTGTCATATGGAGAAAATGATATTTCTATTGCATTTGTAAATATTTAGATTTCCATCCATCCAATATCCAACCCGCTATATCCTAACTACAGGGTCACGGGGGTCTGCAGGAGCCAGTCCCAGCCAACACAGGGCGCAGGGCAGGGACAATTTAGAATCGCCAATGTATCTAACCTGCATGTCTTTGGATTGTGGGAGGAAACCCACACATACACCTGGAGAACATGCAAACTCCACGCAGGGAGGACCCAGGAAGTGAACTCGGGTCTCCTAACTGCGAGGCAGCAGCGCTACCCACTGCGCCACCGTGACGCCCATATTTAGACTTTAAATGGTTAAATCAGGGTTTTGAAATTCAGTGTGGAAATGCACATATCTCACACAAGGTTTGCAATTCCTGCAAATTCTAATTTTTAAACTGCAAATTTCCCCCATAGAGTAATCCCTCCTCGATCGCAGGGGTTGCGTTCCAGACCCCCCTGCGATAGGTGAAAATCTGCGAAGTAGAAACCATACGAGGTGTGGCAGAAAAGTAATGAGACTGATTTTTTTATTTACCAAAGTTTTTATTTTTTTCAAACATCAATGTTATCCCTTAAAAGTAGTTCCTTGGGCAGCTACACACCGATGGAGACGTTGTTCCCACTATTGGTAGCAGCGCTGGAAGTCTTCAACCAGTATGGTCTTCAGCATGTCCGTTACACTCTTTTGGATGTTTTCTAAAGTCCCGAAATGACGTCCTTTGAGGACATTTTTCAGTTTAGGAAAAAGTCACACGGACTGAGGTCAGGTGAATAAGGGGGCTGGGGAACCACAGGAATGCCTTATGAGGTCAAAAATTCTGTTATGGAGAGGGCAGTTTTTCGGCATCATTTTGGCACAGACCTTTCGCATGTGCAAATGTTCAGTCAAAATTTGATGAACGGTAAATCTGTTCAAATTTAATTGTTCACTCAACATTCTTAATGTTAAACGACGGTCTGATCTCACAAGAGTGTTCACACGTTCGATGTTTTCATTGGTTTTCGAAGATGAAGTCCTCCCTGAACGGTGTTCATCTTCAACGTGTTTTCTGCCTTCCAAAAATGATTTGTGCCAGCGAAAAACTTGAGCTCGGGATAAAGAATGTTCCACATAGGCCTGTTTTAACTTTTCAAACGTCACACTTGCCGTTTAATGGCACAACGTTGCTCCAAATTCCGCTATTCCATGTTGCATGACGCACAACCAAAAACACAACTTCGCTAATAGCAGTCACAAAAATCACGTAGTTAACGGAAGGAGTTGAAACTCGCACTGAGCTATGGGAGGGTACTGATACACGTGCTCTATCAAGGACAACAGCGCAGCATTGCCAGATCGCTTGCAGTGTTGCCAGTCTCATTACTTTTCTGCCACACCCGTATGTTTGTATGGTTATTTTTATATATTTTAAGCCCTTATAAACTCTCCCACACTCTTTTATAAACATTTATTGCACAGTTATACAGCATAAACCCTTTGTATTCTCTTAGATATTAGGTAAGATTCATTGAAATTATGTATGTAAACACACTGTTTATATGCAGTAAAACCTAAATATTATTTTAAAGATATCGAGCGTCTCCAATATCACATATGTTACAGCCATTACGATAGACAGGCCACCAGCAATAAATACGTGCAATGCAAGAAAAATAGTATACAGTAAATGTGTGTACAGTGACACTAACACGATAACTTGTCCGATAACGATGAGTTTAATTTTACTGCACAACAAAGGAGAGCGTTACAGCTCTTCTAAAGGAGCCTCTTCAGGCGACTGTGTAGCACCGCCGTTGTTCTTCTTCCGGCAGTCTTCAATCCAAATCCCTAAAGCAGATTCCATCCAGACTACTGCCTTATTACATCCACTTACAACTCGTTTTGCACCCTACTTAAAAGGACACTGCAGCCATAGATCTTATATTCCTTTTCTACTTTATAAATAAAAAGAATCGTAGCCTCATTGATGCTGTAATGGCGTTCTACAGAGGTGTAGCTTTTCCCTTCCTTCAACATATTCAAAACGTTTACCTTTTCGGCAATCATTAACATCTTCCGCTGGCGCTTGGGCACGGCCCCTGAAGCAGTAGCAGGAGCAGATCGTTTTGGAGCCATAATGAAGGGCTTGACTATGCACAAAGATAAACACAAAAGTTAATTCTTTACACAGCGAAACACGTTGATGCTGAATGAGCGAGACAAGACTTGCTGGTTAACACCGGGGAATCGAATTTGGCGCTGCGTCGCTGAGCTATTCAACACACAGGAACTTGACTGCGTGCTCTGATTGGTTAGCTTCTCAGCCATCCGCCAATAGCGTCCCTTGTATGAAATCAACTGGGCAAACCAACTGAGGAAGCATGTACAGGAAGTAAAAAGACCCATTGTCCGCAGAACCCACAAAGCATCAAAAAATCTGCGTTATATATTTAGATATGCTTACATATAAAATCCACGATAGAGTGAAGCCGCGAAAGTCGAAGCGCGATATAGCGAGGGGTTACTGTATATTGATTTGGTAAGCACTCTTCCTTACTTCTTGCAAGAACAGTCATTTTTTTAAATCCGTATTTTTATAATTGAGCCTAATTTGTTACTTAGTAATTGATTGTTTTTATTGTTTATGTTTTGTTAAGGTCGAATTCATAGGATGTCACCCTGCTGTTGCCATTGCCCTAGACTGGAAAAACAACAATCGGCTATTCAGTGGAGTTGCACAAGTGTGCAGCATTAGTCAAGAACATGGGGCTTTTGATGCACTCTGTTTAAACTTCACTTAATAAGAATCTCAACTTTGTTAAACTGAAGGCTATAAACAGGCTGACTCATAATTTTGTGTGCCAGTAATATAAAAATTCAGGAATTTTACTTAGATTTTTCATTTTATTCTTGCTCAGGTTTGTTCTTTTTTATTTTGCCAATAACTTACGGCTTACAGCCGTTAAACCTGAATCTTAAAAGTAAAAATCAGTGACATACAGAGATTACAAACAAAGCTTTAAGGACATTATGAAAATTAGCTGTGAAAGGCTGCCATTTCTCCCCAGTGCTGTCAAGGACGACAAACCAGCAGAAATATAAGGACTTTATAGTACGCCTTACTCTATGAGGCCTCAATTCAATTTTATGTTCTCTTGTGGTCTTCCAGAAATGTTCTTTGGTTTTGGCAAAAGTTCATTGTAATCTCAAAGCAAATATGCTCATTGGCAAACTACTAATAGTTATTGTCATTCTCAAACCTGATTACCGCAATTCAGGAAAAAAAAGCAGAGAGGCACAAGGAGACTATGCAAACTCCACACAGACAATCGGGTGCTTCAACTGAAGCTAGTATGCTGGATGAATAAAGTGGCAGTGCTTATCTGACTGCATTTCTGGGCCAACCAAAGCTAGGAATGAGTTAATTTTAGCTAAATATTTCAAATTTCTTAAATTAACAGCATTCACATTTACAGTCTTATGTTGACTGTTCAACTGTCTTAAAGCTGCAGAAAATTATACTCTTAACAGGAAAAAACAGTAGGGCATGGATTAAAAAATAGAAAAATACATATTTTACTGAGCCTGTTTTACATTCTCTACATTTTCTTGAATTACTCTGTTGATGCAGTACTACTTCGGCAAGTCTGTGTTGTTGGCCAAAGCATGAATTAAAATCTCTGTGGAGAATACTAGAAATATTTAATTTTTAAATATGCAGAAATAACAAGTTATTTGAGTGGCTGGCTAAACTTTATATACTCAACCTCACCTGATGCTGTAAACCTCGGAAAGATAAACCTCTGACATTTAAAAAATACCTGAAGTATGAAACAGTATTTTTTTTAAACCCCACAGCCACAATATTCCTCCCCAAAGTCAGAAATCCACCTTTGTGTTAAATTTAAGGGTGCTAAATTCCCCCCATTTTAAGCCCCATAAATTGAAGCATACATTTTTAATAATTCAAATATTTGGCACAGCACGTCTTGTTTATTATATACTTCTGCCTCATTAACTAAATCATTACATTTCTTACAAATTAGAGAGATTTCTTCTAATTCAGACTTTTTGTTAATGTTAAGATTAATTTTTTTCTCAATATTTTGGCTTTTGAGAAAGTGAAGGAACGCACATTGATTGTGTCAGCCCATGATGCTGATATGCCTCAAAGGGGTCGGATGAACTGAACTGTAGGAATGATTTGTGCCACAAGCATACTGCACTAAGCATTTGTAGAAGAAAAAGCTGATGTACATAATAAGCGTCATGATTTAACACTTTTTGTTACTTATTTATTATATATTTTCCTTTACCTCAAAGATAATTTTAAAGGTTGGGGAATCCCTTGATCATTACAGTATTTTTTGATTTGCTGAATTTTAACATTTCTATATTTTAAGTCATGTTTTTCATCAGTGCCATTTTAATACAGTTGGTTTGACAGTCACTTGCCATTATTAGCCAGGATGGCAGGTAATATGAAATGCATGACATCATTACTGGGCCAGTATAAAAAAGCAGCGTCAAGCATATCCACGTTTCTGTCTTTTTGACCACTTCTTTCAGCTTACAGTACAACTCTGTTTACAGTACATGCATATCCTGGCTTTTGACACTCTTGCTACATCTCGAACCAGCAGCAGTGAGCACATCACACCCATCCTGCTCCGTCTTCACTGGCTCCCTGCATCTTACAGAATCGAATTTAAAATCCTACTAATAACCTACAAAGCCTTAAATAACCTCGCGCCAAACTACATCAGTGACCTTCTCCATCACTATGTGCCTGCCCTCTCACTAAGGTCCTCTGATTCTGGGAATCTTGTTGTACCCCACACTAATCTACACTCCATGGGTGACAGCAGGGCCTTTAGCTGTATAGCGCCCAGACTGGAATGACCTACCGAAATTAATCAGGTTAGCGGACTCCATGAATTCTTTTAAAAAACAACTCAAAACTCATCTGTTCAGGAAGGCTTTTAGCTCTACTTGACTTTATTACCCTTCTCTCAGTTTACGTCTCTGTCAAGATGCTCATGTAACCTGTATGTGTGTGTGCAGACCATCAATTATGTTGTCTGTTAGGCTTTCTCTGAATTTACTGTCTTAATCTTCTTTATTTATTTATTTGGTTTATACAATGCTATATACTGTATACCCTGCCATTCTTTCTTATATTCTGTAAGTGCCTTGGGCATGGGAAAGGCGCTATATAAATGAAATGTATTATTATTATTTATCCCCTGACTGCCATTATTTTTGCGCTTTGAGCTTATTTTTTAGATTCTCAGTCTCCTAGTAGTTGAACTTGGCTAGCTTGTACTTTTCCTTTTCTCCTGATTCCTTTTCATTTGAAAGTATATTTTGTTTTCTTTACCATCCATCTGTCCATTTTCAAAACCCACTTTATTTTGAGCAGGATTGTGGGAAAGCTAGAACCCATTCCTGCAAGTATATGATGCAAGTCAGGAACAATCCGTGCACAGGGTGCTCATCCATCCATCATTCATATTGAGACAGTAATTTTTCTTATCATATATTCTGTGATTATCCACTCTTAAATGTGTAGTTTTGTCTATGTTCCTTGGATTTTCCAAATCACTCAAATCCAACCCCTAAAAAAAGGGGTTAAATTCGATCTGGCATTTCATTCAGACTTACACCACCCTATTGAAAACAGGCTTGCCTGCCATCTTTATCTTGACATAAGAAGTTATTTTTCTATTCAAATCTTGGGCTATTTCAGAATTTAAAATCATAGTTAGTTGAGCAGGTAATCCTTTACATTAGCTTATTAAATTTAAATTTATCTGCCTTCTTTGCCCATTATGAATGTTGCTGGAAGCAGTAGAGAACAAATGAGGTTAGCAATGTCACACCGAGCTGTACTTTTCCAGAAGATAAATGTATAATTCAGGGCACTGGTCACGTCGTAATGAGTTTTTGCTGCCTTGGCTGTCTTATTGGTGGAACTTTTTTAATTGCCAAACAAGTTCCTGTTTTGTCCCTGGCAGCTCACCAGCTATTGGACTTTTTAGCATTTGCAGGTGTTAAACGGTCAGTTCTATCAGGTCATGTCTTACTCTACCATGTATGTTTTATTGCTTTGGAGGGTCTACATTCCAATAGCTCATTTGTCATTTTGGTAAATAATTGGATTTACTCCTGTATGCATGTTACAATTTGGGGTCAGTGTGTTATAACAGATTGTTTCTGGAGTGTATTGAGTGCCTTCCCTTGGACGTCTCACCAAGGTATCACCTCCAGCATTCTTAAAACAAAAAAAAAGATCAACTTTTGACAAAGTGTTCATTTTCAGGCTAAGCCCAGCAGAGTGCTTAAAGAAGCAGTGTACCACTTTTGAAGATACTTTGCCTTGTGTGCACATCGGGTTTGAATTTCTCACGGCAATGGAACAATAGGCACATTGTCTTTCTCTACATGAATGATTTCCTTTCTTTATCTGCCGTAGTCATTCGGGATTTTGGGTCTTTATAGAACCTGCATGTGCTAGGTTCTGCTGTTTAGCAGTTGAGGAAGTATGTGCTGTCCAGTTTCAGCAAGGCTCCTACCAGCTGCACAGATGTTTTATCACTGCTGCAGTGAATGAATGACAGTGTTCATTTTTAAGAGACACTTCTGTGCATTCTAAGATAGACGATTGCATCACTGACGCTCTGGGCTGCATGTCTGCTCACTTGCTGATACTCTGCACATCTATTAACTGTCCAGCATCATTATCTAGGACCTTGCTGCCAGCAACTTCGCACTTTGAATTGTTTTTAAAGCCCCAATGCCCTTTACTAATTGGGTGAAATTGCCAGTGTTGAGATATTTATATTCTTTAGACAATTTTCCGCTCAATGTTCCATCTTCATCCTATGATCTGACTGTAGACTGCCTTTGTCCTGTGACAGGAAGGTCCCTCAAACTCCTTTCTTTTCAACTTTTTTTTTTTTTTAAGCTGTTACTTCAAAATTAGCAGCAGTGGGTTAACAGTGGATTGTGGATCTTTGTTTTTGTTGTGTCTAACTTGTGACAGTAGCAAGGGACAAGTGGATTTTGTGAAACTTGCATAACTGATTAGCAGATGAGAATCAGATTTTGGAGTGTGTGGCTTACCTGTGGTTCTACAGGTTGTCAGGTCAAGGCTAGCTCCTCTTTCATGTCTGTATTTTATAGGCCTAGTATAGCCTTGTGTCTGCTGCCATTTGTAGAAACTGTGGGTTTCACGACTGAGTGATTGTCCATAATAATGCTGTCAAATGCAAAAGCCTAGAGATGATGTTGCCATCTGGTCAGCATTTCAGGCTGAGTCCAGAAGGAGACGTGAGTGACTTTTGGCAGCATAATCGGTTGCAGGTTATGGCATAGGTGAGATGTAATTTAAACAGCTTTGCCAGCTATGATTTGATCATTAATCAGTTTGCTGGAACTTTCAGTGGCATAGAGCAGATTATTCTGTTTAATTTATACAAAACCTCCTCTCCACGCCGTTCCTCTTCAAAAGTTCTGCGAGTAACATTTGATGTTGTGCTTCACTATCTGTGCTGTTGTACAATATCCAGCTTGGTCCTTTTTAAAACCTACAATCTTATTATCCATTTATTGGATGCTTGCATTAAGGGCAGCTTTACTGAACAAAATAGGTGACATTACATGTATGACATGTAAAATTTTAAGAAATGCCTTCTGTTATAGGCTACTGTGTTTTTATATATATATATATATATTTTATATATATATATATATATATATATATATATAATTATTGAATTTATTAAAAACATATAATATTCCATACAATCAAGTCAAACTTAACAAAACTAACATCAAACCAACCCCCACCCATGAGAAAGAGAGGAACGACCAGAGGAACACTGTTAAAGAGTAGTAAAGAGAGAAAGGAGTCTTTTCTCCCCAATATACCGTAACTGCTTATTCTAAAATTTAAAAAAAAGGCAGGACCTAATCAATAACAAAGTTTTGAACAGATCCTCTATGTGAGAATTAGATATTTTCCAGTTTCATATAGTATATAACATCAGTTACCCACTGAGTTGAAAGAGGTGGGTTAGGATTCTTCCAGTTGAGTAAGACCAGTCTGCGTGATAGTAGTGAAGTAAAGGCAATTGCAGTTTGTTTTTCCTTCTCCACTTTAAACCCTTCTGGAAGTAAACCAAACACAACTGTTAGTGGATTAGGAGGGATTTTGACACCAAGGCTGTCTAATAGGCATTTAAAAATTTTTGTTGCTAGACCCAGTGAGCTGAAGGTAAAGGATTGGATTTAATATGACCAATTTGAAGCACAAAGAAAACTGAATCATTAGCTTAAAGAAAGGAAAATCACTATTTGGGAGTGACCCAGTTGAATCCTAAACCCCAGTCCTTTAGATACTGTAATTTTCTAACGTCTCCTGAACAGGGACTTGTGTAGCAGATCCCTCTAAATTTCACTGAACCCAAACTCTGCTGCAAAGAATAGTGTAATACTGTACATTTCCAAAAACACCTATCCCAGCAGACTGTTGTACTAAAAGCAAAGGAATCTTCCTTGGAACATTAAATAGTGTGCACACATATGCACCCAAGATATGAAAAGTTTCTTCATCTTTAATTACTTTACCTACAAAATGTATTCATCCAATATTGGTTGTTTAGGGATACAGACAAAGTATCCTACATTTTCTTTCTCTCATATTACCATACATTTCATCTGTACCTCTTTACCTACTGTATGTACATAATAAAATATAGATATTGCATATAAAAAATTACAACTGACTTTATTTTTTAAATATAATGTTCTTAATGTGGTTTCCCTTTTTATAAACAGTTACTCATTGTAAAAAATTGTTAAATGTTTGTTTACAACTAGAAAATCTTGTCTTATTAAAAGTCAGTGAAAAAGCTCATATAACAACCTAAAATGCCTCAAGAATCCAAACCCTCAAATAACATCAAATTACTATATGTTGGTCCAAATAATCGGATCAACTGTTAGGTTAGCCAAAAACAGTAGTGGCAAGTCACTCTGTAGGCAGGCAGCCAAATGCAGTTCACACATGCAGTTTCCCATAGCCATTAACTTAAAAATCCTTTCTCCAGTTTCAGACCGCTTACGGATCTGAATGGGTATTTATGCACATATTAATCCTTGCAAAATGAAGTTTTAATAAAACAATATGGGGGTCAGGTAAATTTCACCAAGAAATACTAATACTTTTATCAACATCTTTTCCTGGTAGATAATATAGATCACAACCTTGCCAGTGTTTTGTAGTAGAAGAAAAATGATAGTTGTTTGCAGTATAAGGACTCCTTCAAAATTAGTGCCCCAGATTTTTTTTTTAATTGAAAATACCATGCATCTCTAGAGTCTTGGGTTTGAATCTTGGCCTATGCACTGCCTATGTGGAGTAGTATACACATTCTCACCTGTGTCAAGCAGGATTTTTCCCTAGTTCCTCTAATTTTCCTAGAACATCCCAAAATGTGCAGGTCAGGTTAGATGACAATTCTGAATTCTCTCACTAGAAGTGTGAGCTTGTATGTACTTTGCCAGTGGATTGATGTTTCATCTAGTGTGGGTCCAAAGGAACACTTAATCATCACAGTCTAACACCTAGTCAATGAAGCTTCAGGGATAGCAGTCTGTCCAGTTAGGAAGCATAAGTGATTGTGAATTAACTTCACCTACTTTGGTGCAAATAAAGTGGTACTGGAGAGGCAACTGCAAGGCACCTCTTCAAAAGGGAATGATTTTGCAGGCGGTGGCCACAGACAACTGATCTTTCCTTATTCTTCCTGATTGTTCTCTAGTTTTGCATTTTGTCATTACTGTCCACGTGACCGTCATCATCAAGTCCTTCCATGAGAACCCTGAATACAATGAGGACTGATCATTTATGGTGGGTAGAATGCCCAGAGGGGGCTGGGTGGTCTCATGGCCTGGAACCCCTGCAGATTTTATTTTTTCTCCAGCCGTCTGGAGTTTTTTTTTTTTCTGTCCTCCCTGGCCATCACACCTTACTTTTATTCTATGTTAATTAGTGTTTTCTTATTTTAATTCTTACTTTGTCTTTTTTTCTCATTCTTCATCATGTAAAGCACTTTGAGCTATATTATTTGTATGAAAATGTGCTATATAAGTAAATGTTGTTATTGTTGTACTGGTAGCATGAGGTGGTACCTGCAGTCGATTTAGATTGAACAGGTAATCCAGTTCCTCAAGGTTGGCACACCCATATGTGCAATCGCAAGGATTGCTGTGTCTCCCGACACATTTCTCAAGCATTGATGAGATACCAGGAGACGGGCTGTTAGACGAGGAGAGCTGGACAGGGCCATAGAAGAGCATTAACCCAGCAACAGGACAAGTATCTGCTATTTTGTGAGAGGAAGAACTGGAAGAGCACTAGAAGAGCCCTACAAAATGACCTCCACCTGGCTACAGGTGTGCATGGTTCTGACTAAACTGTCAGAAACCTACTGCATGAGGGTGGCATGAAGGCCTGATGTCCTCTAGCGAGACCTGTGATCACAGCCGCCCATTACCATGCAGCTCAATTGGCATTTGTCAGAGAATACCACCGTTGCAAACTTCACAGTTGGCACCCCATTCAATTTACAGATGAGAGTAGGTTCACAGTGAGCACATGTAAAGAATGTGAAAAAGTCTGGAGATGGTATTGTGAATGTTATGCAGACTGCAGCATCATCTGTCATAACTGATTTGGTGGTGGGTCACTAATGGTCTAGGGAGGCATATCCATGGAGGGTCGCAGATACCTCCATATGCTAGGCAATTTTATCTTGACTGCTGTTAGGTACAGGGATGATATCCTCAGAGCCACTGTCATACTTTCCACTGGTGCAGTGGGTCCTGGGATTCTCCTGGCACAGGACATTGCTTCCCATCTTGTGGCAAGAGTGTGTAGGCAGTTCATGGATGAAGAAGGCATTAATGCCATTTATTGACCCGCACGTCCCCCAGCTCTTCTCGTGTGACGGCCTGTCTCCTGGTATCTCTTCCATGCATTTGGGACTGGGCTGGGAGACACAGCAAACCTTTTCGTGATGGCATGTATGAATGTGCCATCCTGGAGGTGCTGGACCACCTGTGCAAGTTGAATTCGCTACCAGTAGTGCCTCATGCTGTCCGTAGTAAGGAGGACACTAGCAAATCACTCATAAAGGATAAGGAGAGAGCAATTGTGTGTGGCCACCACGTGCAAAGCCATTCTTAGGGGTTGTCTTCCTGTTGCCTCTCCAGTGCACCTATTGTCACTTTCATTTGCACCGATATCTATATAGGGTCATGGTAGCAATAAACTGAGCTAGCCTGACTCCAAGTCTCCTTCTCTCCCAAAAGCTGTCTCCAACTCTTCTAATAGAATACCAAGGTATGCCCAGAACAGTTGAGAGTTCTACTCCATCATGTCCTTGTCCCAATCCTTGATCTTCTCCCAGTGGGCTGTACCTCACATACCTTCCAGGGAGGAGTCCCGGGGTTATCCTAAATACTAGGGGGTTTTGCCCCTGCTTGGTTCGCTCGCCAACCCCTGTGCCTGAACTACGCGCTAGCCTCTTTGCGGTTCTGCCACTTGCATATGGGGATGCAGATTTACAATTTACTATTTTACATTACAGTGAGTAAATCATATTAAACAGTAAAAGTAATACAGTAATTTGAAGGTAAATTATGTTTCATGTTGAGTTAAGAGTTATTCATTGTGTAATACAATTTTGTTGTTTGGCTTTGAAATTAACACACAAATACTTTTTAAGCTTACACTTTTACTGTAAAACTTCAGTAAAAACCATTTTTTGAATTAAGTTTTCGTCAATATTGCATTGAATTTTGATTCTGTGTTTGGATTTTCATTTTGACAATGCAATGTATAACTGCCCATGATTGAATTTCATTTCTTTCTCTCTATTAAATAAAATGACTTTTTCGAATGTTTGTCCCTGTGATTTGTTAATTGTCTTTGCAAAAGCTGTTCTAACGGAAAACTGTAAACGTTTTAATATGAATGGCATATCAAGATCTCCTTTGTTGTGTAATGTTATATCCTGAAGACGTACTACATTACCTTTCTTGGATATATCCTTCTTTCTCATGCGGAGGAAGACCAGACGGTGTTAGTGTTTGTAGATATTCTTCGTGATATTGTAAATTAATGTTTTCATCTTCCACACAATCACAACCAACTGTTTCAGAATAGTCTATTGATACGCATTTAACCAATTTGCCGTGTAACCGATTGACAATTTTGGCGTTAATTCATTTGACTTTGTCGGTGCTAGGATTGCCCATGTACTCATTTTTTCTGTTGTTAACCCTTCGTGAGGAAATTCTTCAATAAGATTTGGACACAATACATCTTCTTTAGTTGGGAACTTAAAGCGAGGAAAACATTAACATTTATAAGAGCTGAAAGTGCAGGAACTGTGTCTGTCAAAAGCATTCACACAAATGAGAGGTGAGAGGACCATGTGTGTTTGAATATGGTTGAGAGGAGCGTGGGACTTTAAAACATCTCATGGCCAAACTCTTGACTCGCGGGACTTGTAAAATCTTCCAAAAAGTCTTGTCTCATTGCAGGATTTTTTTATATAATAGAGAGATATTCCCAGACTACCTCAACTGGCTCCTCTCACTCCAAATATAAACTGGTTCTACTTGTTGATCTAGTGATGGTCTTTCTGCCCTGTGGTAAGTTAATCAGGAGTGTTCAGATAGAACTGCAAGTGGACATTTGGTATGACTCATCTGAATTCCAGCAGGGAGCCTCGGGCAGAGTCTAAGAGGAGACTTACGTGATGGCAGGCAAGCTGTTCATCTGCTTGGTTTGGAGGCCGGCTTGCCCTGTCTGGAAAATTGACAAGATTATTTGTAGGGGTTTGAAGTGGACCTCACACAACCAGTGTGCCTGTGAGTCATGAGTGACGGATTCCAGGAGAATAGTCTGTAAGCTTGTGTAACCTTTGAGCAGTTGCTTGTGGTGTGATGAATTTTGCACACCAGCTGCAAAGATCGTGTTGGCTAGCTGAAAAGCAATCCCAGACAACATTCTTCATCTGACTGCCCCCAAAGGACGATTACACAAAATAAAAATATGAATTTTAATTCATTCTTGTTTATCATGACACTGAATAGTGTTAATGTGCTTTCTAAGAATTTCACTGTACTCTGTACACATAACTATACTACTGCTACTACTCCACCATGGATGGAGCAGGCAGCTATGAGAAAATCGGATTTTCTTGCTTCCGTAATGTTTTTTTTACACCAGAATGCCACTACTGCTGAATGATAATCGAAGGTCAGTGAAGGTGTATGTTCCCGTAGGACAGTGTCATGTTACATAACTTTTCCAGCAATTTTTTTTTTTTTTTTTCCCTTCCAATACTAGCCTTTATTTACATAATCTCTGCCATTACATGGGCATTCCTGCCAGCCACTTACAGTGGCATCACCAGCCATCCCATCATAGTACTCCACAACTCAAAATGACAAAATCAAGTTGGCAAGATTCCTATGGGTGTAAAGGTTGACATCCAATGAGTAATATGCTAGAATTGCAGCATAGACAATGAGACTACAAAAAAAAAGGTAGTGGGTGTTTTTACAGAAGAGTGGTTTTATTTTTCCAATGTGTCATGTTTGTTGTAATGCAACAGAGAAGACTGTCTGAACTTTCCATACCTGGAAACCTTAATACAACTGCCAATGTTGTCTGGCGGCATGTTAATTAGTAGTCAAAATGCAGCAAGCTTGCAGTACTTTGGAAATTGAAAACTGGCGAAAAGCTGTGAGGGAATTGGATAATTTGTCATACTTTGTGATTCCTAATCATTTCATCTGACATCCTCAAGGCAGCAATATCAGTCATCAGAAGTTGTGACATCCTTTCTGATTTGAAGTTGTGTATTGTGATGCTGGCCTTAGTGTCTTGGATTATTGACTTTGTGATGGGCTGACTGCAGTTGATTTAAGCTACAAGGTTTGTGTGCCACAACAAGTAGTCAGTAACACAAGAGTAACCCAAAGAACTATCCCAGCCCCATTCATATTCCACTTATATATATGAGACATTTCTGAGACTTCTGCCACCTGCAGAAATTGTGAAAGGTCTATTATATCGTAGAATATATAGAAGTGGTGGACAAGAGGCAGAATACAGAGGCCCTGTGGGTGGCATTGTTCACTAATGCAGGTTGAACCATCTGCAGCTCACTGACAACGAAACCTGGGAGATGGTGAGGATCAGCAAGGTTTCCCTGACTACAGTCACCACCTGAGAAGTAGATGTTAGGGTGATTCAGGTCTATAAATACTGTATGTCCCCAGGAATTGGTAGGGACATGCATCTGCTTTGGACTGTAAACACAGATGCTATATATGTGAAAAGAATCACAATGCACAGTGTTGCCAGTGGGAGCTCAGATTTCTGAACATTTGCCACCCTCTCACATATCTACAGATGTGCTTCTTTATGCAGTACCAGGTTAGTCAGGAAAGCCAGCTTTGTTTTGAGGATGCTGGCTTTAATACTGGCTAACTTGTACAATGGTGCATGTACTGTGCATGACACCCTGGTCAACCTGTGGAGCACCTTTTGGCATAAGACTCTATCTATCTATCTGTCTGTCTGTCTGTGCCTTTTATTTCTATCTATGTATCACATATCGTATTTAAGAGCATTTATCCATTGATCGATCTGTCTTATCCTTTGACTTGCCTGTCAATATGTCTGTCTGTGCATGACTTAAATGTTACAGCCCCCTAATTACGTGGTTTATACTTTGGAAATCACAAAATCAGCATAATGCGTCTCCTGCGAAATGGACTAAATGATGCACAACGGTGCAGACAGTACCCCAACCCCCTGAGGTGGTTGGGAGTCACATTGATTGAGAGGCTGATTGCTTATTGGCAGGCAGAATTGAAGGAGAGCAGACAAACTCAGGACTGATCTGCTGGCCGGCCAGCACTGAAGGGGTGAGTCATGTACCAGGAATCTGGGAGTGTTTCTTTAATTCAGCATTGTTAACCCTTGCCTTTCTGTGCTGTTCAAGATAGCTGCTCTAAGCTCCTAGGATAGCTTTACTTGGCTAACGGTTTTATCTGGAGAGTTGCCTCAATTGACATCCTTTTGTTATTGGGAGTTCTGTCTCAAGAGAGCACATCAGAGAAGTTTTGCTTGAAGGTCATGGTGCCAACCACCAAGCTATAAAGGCCTTTCTAGGGAGTTTTATTAGGAAACAATATTGAGGGTTTTAAACTTGAAATGGCATTATAGGGAACTGCATCTCAGGAGATCGACAGATCCCACCAGTATGCCCGCTTTTGGTATAGTGTAAGTGGTTTGTTATTCTGTGGTATTGGTTTGGAGAGTAAGGGCAGAAGTCCCCAGAGCAGTACTGCTTCTGGGTTTCACTTGGATTTCCTCTTGCTCCAGTGCTTTTCAAGGGGCCTGAAGCATAAGATCCTCATAAGCTTTATCAGATCAGACATTTGTGTTTACGCACACCGCTGAACTGGACAAGCATGCTGATGTGGCTCTGCGGCCGTCAGTGCCTGCGGCTCCATCCCTGCATTATGCATTCGCTATCTTTATTGCATTGCATATTTAAACTTCCACATTAGCACTGATGTAACAAGCGGCGGAGCGCTTTGCAAACTTAATAAATTATGCAGTTTGTGAGTACTAGAGCTGAGAAGCTGCTGCCTGCTTAGGTTGCCGTCTGCGTTGTAAACTGGGTTCCCATTGTAGAAGGGAATAGTGGCCCAATGGGCTGTGTCTTTAGCAGTTGCCTTTGGTCTATAGTGTGACAGTTGCTCACTTAAGAAACTAAGAAAAGCTTTTAGTTTGGTTTGAATAATGCAGAAGTCGGCTGTGAGGTAAAACATGGGGCTGTTAGCCAAAGTGGTGGCGGCAACCCTGCTGTGCAGGGTTATAAATTGTTTTGTACTTGGGGTTAGTAGACAGGAACCAGGGCTATTGATTTTGTGTGCACTTGTTAGCATGGGTGTTCTCTTGGCATAATTTTTAAGAAATGTACCAAA
This sequence comes from Polypterus senegalus, assembly GCF_016835505.1. NCBI lineage: Eukaryota > Metazoa > Chordata > Cladistia > Polypteriformes > Polypteridae > Polypterus > Polypterus senegalus. The sequence continues at coordinate 281,571,895 of NC_053156.1, forward strand.
GTACAGAACACATGTGGCTGTGGGTGCCATTCAAACACTAATCTTTGCTCAATGCGCCTTTATTATACCCTGAGGGTGCACGCAGTGCCTCAACGTTTGTCAAACATTAGCATTGGAGTGATGCTGTACATGTTTCTATTGGAAAAAAAACAATGTGTGTTTTTGTGTGGAGATCAGGACCTCTGGTAGCTTCTCCCTAGGGCATCTTAGGCTAAGTGCAGAAAATAAGAAGCCAAACAATATAGTAGTAGCTAATCATAGTGGGAAGCAGGAAAGGGCCATTCATGTTTGTGCAGTTTCTTCACTGAAACGACGCTTGTAAGCGTTCTGAGTGGGTAGTAGTCCAGGCTAAAGTATTCTAATTTCAGATACCACTGGACTGCTGCTTATCTGAACAGGGAATTGTTGGAAAGTATGGGAGGGAAAAGAGGCCAACAGCCTCAGCCCTTCGATACCCTGAATACAAGTATGCAAGTGACGTGATGTGGAAGGAGGGAGGCAGAGCAGCCATCTGCTTCTCTCACGTACTCTCTCTCTCAGGGATTAGGTCGCCATTTGAAGATGCAATCCCCGGGTGTTGCACCGTCCTCCTGCACTGCAGGAAAACACGATGCAGACTCCCAAGCTGCCTTCTCATGACTTGAACAGATTTGTAGGTTCACCCAACCCCCATTGGCCTAACAAATGACTTTAATCAGCAAAGCTGAGTGATTACAAAAAAAGACAAACAAGCCCTCTACTAAGACAACACCTAGCTGCTGAGTTCGCAGTTTGAAGGCAGACAAGAGACACATTTCTGTGACAAGTTGATTAAAACCTGATTACATCCCCCATGCTGCAGCATCTGATTTAGACACAGGCATTTGCTGTTTTTAAAGCGGCAGGAGTTGACCTGGGCTATAAAGATCCATATTAGAGCTGACTAATTTGAAATGTTGTCTGGGGTGGATTGGTGATGAGGCTGAAGGAGACAGTGTCAATAGCACATAGCAAGATGCGAAGGAAGTACTGTCACAGGAAAAACTGGTTGTCGTATGGAGTAAGCAGATTGACAGATTTCTGCTAGGAGGCTGGACAAGACGACGTGTGGTAAACAGATATGATGATGATGATTACCAGAGGGTGTGATTTCTTGAAAGGGTTTGCAACAAGAACTATGTGCTTTTTCTTTACTGTATAGTTAAAGCACTGGACTGTAAAGCGCAAGATTGTCCGTTCAGTCCACATGCAGTGTGACCTTGAAAAAGCCACTCCATCTGCCAGTGTGCCAGCTGTAGAAATCTGAAAAGTTTTCATACACTAGTAAGTTTGTATCTTGCTTTGTATAAAAATATCTACTAAATGAATAAAATGTCCGGAGTATAGCCTTTACCAAAATGTTCCTGAACTTGTGCTAATGTTCTCTTCAGCACTATATCTTGCCTTATTGTGGAGGTAACTGTTACCTCTGTGTGAAAGGATTACAACTTGAGCAATGGATAGCTGTCAGTGTTGGGGGAACTCCCTTGCATACCCTAATGTAGTTAATTTTGCCTTGGGGAACTACAGCACTGCCCCAGCTAACCCTCAACTAAAAGAAATAAAATATTACCCTTGTTGGAAAAGATAAAATGACACATAACATATTCAGTCTGGCCACGACCTGCACCCAGAGAGTAGGCATTGCTGAAAGGGCTGAGCACTGCAGATGTGCACATGTGCAGAGACAGAGGTCTGTGGTGCTGGAGTTGAATTAATAGTAGTACTGTAGTGTCAGCTGCATCCTCTCAGTCTGAGTGCCAACTGTATTTCTGCTGTTTGTTGAAGCCCCAGTGGATCTGCACTAGCTATAAAGTTATGTTTCATTTCATTCATTTATGTATTTTTTTTAATTTTGTTTCCAATGCATCTGTTTTAATTTTTTTTTTTTTAATACATACAGAATAATATAAAATGTTTTTTGAAGAGTTCCTCGCAAGTGAAACCCACAATAGGAGGACCTAATCCCACTCACAATACGCAATTGCGACACAGTCTGTCTAGTCCTGTTTTGGTAGAGCCGATTGAATCCTTGGCCTGCAGCGTGTTTGCTGATTTGCACTGATGACATCACAGGCTGTGTGCGCATTCACTACTTTGAAGAGCTCCTGTGGATGAAGTGTTCCCTGTCAAGGGTGATTATACATACTAGGTGATAGATACCTTTCTCCTTAAGAGGGGTGCTCAGCTGCAAAACTGCCATTTTTTCACACAAATTTGCTGATGCACTTCCAACTCAACACACTTGGCTTTTAGTGTAAGGAGAGTTTTTAAAAATTGATTCTTAGGTTTGTGATTTTTTTTTTTTTTTTATTTCCTCCAAATGACTTTCAAACCAAGGAGTGCTATTCACAGGACTGCATAATGAATCTCATAAAATTATCTTGATTGTAAACAGTAATTTTTTATTTGCATTAATGATCACAATAAAAATGTAATTAGAATGTTTCCATCACCTCATATTTAAGTACAAAATTGAAAATAAATGCAAGTTAAATGAAATGTGTAAATTGTTATGTTTATATAACAATATTGTCCTAAATCAATTTAACATATTTAGTTATTTTAATATATTTAAACATGCAGGTATATGTAAAGAAAATGGCAATAAGTATTTATTGACTTCCATAGAACATTTGGTGGACTGTCATTTGTACACTTTTTCTGGTGCATTCCTATGAATTACCCAGCAGACATCCACCATTATACTAATATCCCTGTTGCTTTCTTCATGTGTCCTTGATATCCTGATAGAATCTTTCACCCTACTCTTCACTGACTACTCCAGGGAAAAGTTTCAAATGCAAATCCAAAAAGTGTAGTTTGAGGCTTATATTGCAACCCAGTTTCTTAAACTTAACCAATAATATTTTGACAATATCTTCTTATATAATACGCTACCGTGGCTTTTTGTTTGTCTATCTAGGATTTAAAATCACCTGTGGCTCCCAAACCGTTTCACCTATTGACTTGAAATTTAGTGCACATATACTACATGATATCTACTATCCGCTTTCGGGGTGATGATTTTTATTACTTATTTTATTTTATTGTAGAATCAACTCGGCAGCGCGCAGTAGGGCGGCCATGCGGCGCATGCGTACGGCGCCGTTCTCATTCCCTACCACCTTTGCGGTCACTTCCCCTACCTCTTCATATCTTTAATCATTCTTGAGGCAGATTGAAGACTTAAGTACCAGCTTAAGTGAAAAATGAAAGAAAACGTACTAAGTAATTGCAACACAAAAACTAACTTAATCAGTTTTAACACGAAAAGATGCCGACGAAGGAAGAGAAGCAGCGGGACGCTAGAGTGGAGAAAACAAGAGCTGCTTATGAAGCAGCAAGCATATCAACCTCTGAGCAAATGAATGCTAAGTGTACAGAGAAAGAGGATGAATGCTCAAGTTAAAGTGTATTCACTGCACGTTATCGTGCAGCACGCCGTTACTGGTTTCTTTATAATTGTAGTCTTTATTGTTACCTAAAAACTTAGAAATCACTTCTTTGAGGATGCCAGGCCAGAAATATTCGACACAAACACATTATGAACGATGGTTCACATCCTGTCTCTGACACACTAACACGGAGTACTTTCAGTCAATGAATTATTCAGCAGAAGTGTGCTAACAGATACTATTGGGACTCTTTTATACCAGCTTCAATACACCTGCATAATGCCTCACTGTGACTGCCAAGTTAAAATTCTTATTTTTGTATTTTCTTTCTTTTTTGTCATCTCTGTTCAGACCATAGTGTCTGTTTTTTGCTGTATATTTTTTTTTTTTTTGTAGTTGGCCAGCCCCTCTGAACCTGATGTCAGTGTAAATTCTTGGCTCTGCTGTTCCTCTCACAGGGAAAACATGGGTTTATGATGGACTAATCATCATATTCAATCACCTTGTATTCTGAAAGTAACTGTTTTGTGTTAACCACTTGGAGATATTGCCATATTTCATAGATGTCTGTGTACTTTGCAGTAAGCCTACATGTATTTCTACATATCCAAGGGTGTATTCTTTCAAATAATCATAAGTTCCCATCTTGCCTGCTCTCTTTTAGTCGTAAAATATGCTATTTGCACACAGGCTGTATATGCTGAGGTGAGCAGTGTATCACAGCTGAGTGAATCTGCTTTTATCAAAGAGATAAAGTTACAGATTGTTAAAGATAACAGGATATAAAGACCTTAAGTCATTCTGATCACAGTTTTGACTGTATTGGGAACAACCAATGCTGAACTCCACTTGTTAGTTCTGCTTATAGTATAACTTTGAAACGTTGGGGCATGCGGTCCTACAGTTCAAGTGCCATGGGTTCAATTACCATACCTGAATGCTGTTCCTGCACCTCTTGTAATTTCACTTGAGGAGTCCCTCCTTCAATCGAGTGTCACTATACCTTGCCACCCAAGTCACTTGGTCACAAGCACATAAAAAAAATATTTTTTTTGTCCTGTTCTTAATTGTTACTGCTTCGGGGGGGTTAGGGGAGGAAGGGGTAAAGTAAGCACAAACGTATTTACAAACAGGAAATAAATTCTCACACAACTCTTTCTGTCCCTTCATTCGAAGCAGGGGCAGATTATATCATGAGCAAGTCTCTTGTGCTTGAAACATAGCACCTGCTATCAAAAAGTGGCTGAGAAACACTGGTTTAGGTCTATGTGTGGTGTGCATGACTAGTTCTGGGGCCCTGTCCAGGGCTGTTTCCTGCCCTGTGCCAGGAATGGCATTATTGTTCCCACCACTAAAATCTTGCACTGGATGAAGAAAATGTATGTATCCATTAGTTTATATACAATGTGAAATGCTAGCAAAAAAAAATCAACAAATACACACACACACACACACACTAAACTTCTGAGGGGCAGCTGCAACAGAAAGCAGGAGAAGATGTGTGAATCACATCACAAAAAACCCAATCTAGTGTACAAAATCTAATGTTTCTATGTGTGGTGAACAGAAATTGTTTCTTGAACTGGCATGAAAGATAGTTTTGAAAGTAAAGGTTTGGATAAGTAAGTGATTATTCATGCATAGTTAGAAATTGTTTATTTGTTCCTTCAGAGTGATATGTATGTATGTATGTGTGAATATATAGATTTGCATTGTTCTGGGATATGCAAGTATGGTACAATGATTGATAGATTGAAGCACAAAAGATAATTGATTTCAGGATTGTGCATCTTAAAATGGCTTAGTTATCCATCCATTATCCAACCCGCTATATCCTAACTACAGGGTCACGGGGGTCTGCTGGAGCCAATCCCAGCAAACCCAGGGTGCAAGGCAGGAAACAAACCCCGGGCAGAGCGCCAGCCCACCGTAGGGCACGCACACACTACGGACAATTTAAGATCATCAATGCACCGAGCCTGCATGTCTTTGGACTGTGGGAGGAGACTGGAGCACCCGGGAAGTGAACCCGAGTCTCCTGACTGTGAGGCAGGAGCGCTACCACTGCACCACCGTGCTGCCCTTATTGTAAAATCCTTTTTTTTTTTTTTTTTTAGTTTTATTTAGTTGATATTGATATATACAATGGTTTTTAATCATATAAATATTTTTAAAAATTGGAGTGTTCTACTCGCTAGTGTTCAGCCATTTGCATATTGATATTTAATTATAGTATGGAAATAATAAAGCAAAAACCTAATTGACAGCTACAAGATGTGTTTTGTGCAAAAAAATGATGAAGGCTATATTTTAAATTCAGCTCCCAAAAATATATAAAAATCATGTGAAATAATAGAAACAATTTTTAATTGTATACCTGTGAATTATCATCTGTTTCTTTTAGAAGAGTTCTGAAATGAGATGCTTTTCTCTGAAAGGGGGAGAGTAGCACCTGGTTTTATATTTTTATAGAGAGTGTAGCGTTCCTTTTAGGCAATGGCTGTTGAATTGTACATCCCTCATCTGTTTGGAGTTTGCGTGATTTTTTTTTTTTTTTGCACATCTGCAGCAGGCAGAATATTTTTGTCTGGTTCAAAATTATGAAACTGTTTGAAGGAGTTTGCTTCAGATTGCTTTTTGATACGAATACAAGCAGTCAGTTTTGCAGACCTGCAGCTTGATTCCTGCCAAAGCACACTCAACCTCGCACAACATATTTGAGATCACTGAAGTAAAGCTTGGGAATTGGTTCCTCACTAATTGCGGTGCATTTGCCGCAAACAAAAAAGTGGAGTGCTCAATTATTAATATAGCAAGCCAAGTGCTGAAGTGCTGCAGAGCTTCATTAGAGGCATACAGTGAATAGAGCACCGTGGGCCATGAAAACCCCACAGTGCCCTTCCTCAATTAGCAGCGCATGGTTTGTTACTTTAATGACACCATTGTTAAAGATGTGCATCTAGGTGGAGACAATGGTCTGGTTATTTCTAGGGGCAAATAATGATCCTGATCACAAAGAATGATGAAAATCACGTGCAAAAGAACCTTTTAGGCTTGGCGCCATCCTCTTGCACTTTGGCTTTTCATGGAAGTTTTGTGCATGGCTAAGCATTTCAGTAGTAGGTGGATTAGCAGAACAAACTTCCAACCTCAGTGCTTCCTTGTGATTACAAATTATTTAAATCTGATGGGGTGGGTTAGCCTTGTGTGTGTGTTTGTATGTGTTTTTTATGGAAAAGTTTGTTAGAAAGTAACCTGTTTATGTAAGAACAAATGGACATCTGATCTTCCCTCTTTACTGACTCACTTTTTTTTTTTTTTTTTTTTAACACTTATACAGGCAAAGTGCTAAACACTGACCTGCGCCACTACCTCAGTCTTCAGTTCCAGAAAGGTTCGCTTGATCACAAACTGCAGCAGGTGATCCGAGACAACCTGTACCTGCGCACTATTCCATGTGAGTACTCTACTTATCTAGCGCCCAATCTTCCTCTCCTTCTAGAGCTGATAAATGTGGGCCACTTTTTTCTCTCTAGCTACTGCCCGATACCACCAAAAGCTCATTTAGCAGTCAAGTGCAATCTGGCCCCACTGCCCTACTGCTCAAGCATGTAATTGATGCCTTATGGCATGGAATGCTGTTAACCACATGGGTGTATTTTCTGCCAGCAGAGGATTAGGAACTATCTACTGCAGTAACTTGAACAGTAGACCATAGTGGAATCCATTTGTATAAAGTGAAACTGCGCTTTTTAAATACCTGAACCCACAATTTAATATTGCACCACACTAGACTGGTCCCAGTAACAGTAATTCATGTTGTACAGAAGATCCCATCAAGTTATAGGCCCTTTGCAGATTTCAGAACCCAAATTTTGAGGCCATTTTACTTGTGGTTATGTCTACATTGCCCTTAATTTCAGTTCTAGATTTTTATAACAAAATTTTAAATATATTATGTAAGTATTCAATATGTTATTTTAATACTATTATTATGTCTTTTTGTATGTAACAGACTTTTGTTATGAGTCCTGGCAATATATCATTATAGTATTGCATCCAGAATAATTTACCACTGCAGGCTGGCCTGATTGACAAATTCTTTTTACAGGCCCCTTGAAAAGATGATCTGCATGAATTCCAGAACTCATGTTCTCTGAGAGAGCAAAAATAAAAACCCTTCAACAGTCTTGCTTGTGCCTGCTGTACCCAAATGTCTGTCTTGCATTGCCTTGCCTCTTAATTAACAATGATCATTGATTTTCAGAGGCCTATTTACTTGTGAATGTGTGTTCTGCCTGGCTTCTAACAATACTTTATTCTCTCTCTGCTTACTGTAATTCCACCTTTTAGCACTTTAGACTTAACAAGGTACTTGCAGAAAAAGAAATGTTTATATTAAATCATTTTGTTAAGTTAGGTAATGGCTAACACATCCATGTAGTGTTTAAAAGTTGTCAATATTTCTGCTTCAGCTATATGAAATGTTAAAGGCAAATGGAAGGTGATTGAACTCGGAACTCTTGTTTCTGGCACATGTCCTAGTAGAGCAGACTAGACTGCAGATTAGTGAAATAAGCAGATGCACAGTGGGTGCTTATAAATAAGCAGTTGATCATTGGTGCTTCTGCTGTTTGCCTGTTCTGGTCCTCCTGAATACTGTCTTTCTCAATTGGTCCTGGGAGGAGGCACATGGTATCTAAAATTATCATTGGCAGCTTTTTTACTGGTTTTATTTTTTTTTTGTCTTCCTCCTCATAATTGTTGTCTTCTTCGTCTCCTTTTTTTTTTTTTTTTTTTTTTTTTCATGGGAGTTTTTGGCATTCTGTAATTACAGATTTATCACAAGCAACTTTGCATTATTGTTTGTATTGTAAGGCATATTTGTGCCTGGGATGCTGGGCATTTAATCTTGATGTTGTTCCACTTTAATAAGTAACTACATCCCCATGAATGTTTACCTGAGCTATTATCTGTTTATTTTCCTCTTTTATTTACTGAGGCATGTTGGGTTACCTTGACCACCCTTTTTATTTTTAAAGAAATAGGATGTAAAGTAAATGTACTTGTTTAACTGTGGTATAAGTTTTTCATTCTTTTAAATGAGTTTTTATTTTCTATCAGGCACCACCAGGCTACCCAGAGAAGGGGAAGTTCCCGGAGTGGATTACAACTTTATTAGTGTTGGAGAATTCCGAGCTTTGGAAGAAGCAGGTGCTCTTCTTGAAAGTGGTACCTATGATGGTATGTATGAAACATTAAAAAGTGTATTATCGTCATAAGTAAAATGTTGCCCAAAGATAGACAGCATGAAACTAAAACTCATTGTTGACATAACCTATGAAAGTGGTTTCTCTTTAATCATTTTTGCAAATTGTGACCTTTGCTGCCCAGATAAATATTGACTTTCTGAAATCTTCTACTGTATTTTTGACCTAAGAAAATGGATACATGATATTTTTTTCTGCCGGTCCAATGAACCGTGGTAAATCCTTAAATGCTGAAAGGATATTTGTATAGGCGGAGTGGTGGCTCTGAGGCTAGGGATCTGCACTGGCAATCGGAAGGTTGCCGGTTCAAATCCCGTAAATGCCAAAAGGGACTCTGCTGTGTGGGGCCCTTGAGCAAGACCCTTAACCTGCAATTGCTGAGCGCTTTGAGTAGTGAGAAAAGTGCTCTATAAATGCAAACAATTATTAAAGAATTAACACACATGGGGGACCAGTATTGCTTACATGAACTATATAAAGAAAATGGGTGTAAAGTAGGTATGAGGGATGAGGAGGGAGAGAGATGAGAAAGGGTGGTTATATGTGTGATGTTATTAACGATGTCTTGATTGGATTAAGGAAGACAAATAATGTTTTTCAGAGAATATGTGCCGTAATAGAGAAGCCTAGGCCCCTGTTGATACACCAGAGGTTCAGGGAACTACAGCTTGATGTCCTTAATGTTTTCAGTTGTGGTAGCTCTAAAGCAAAATTCTTATCTCTGACAGTTATCAATTCCTCTCCCATTCTAGTTGGTGTTACTTCCTTATTGTGTGCCTGACAATCACAGATTCCTTTAGGAATTTCTAAAATGCTTGCTTTTAGTGGGAAACACTTTGGCACCTATCAGAGGGAAGTGCTAATGTGTCATACTCACAGTTTAGTTAATTGGACAGCTTTGGAAGCTGAAAACATAAGCTACTCGTTAGCAGTACACTTTTCGCAGCACATGAAAGCGTTTCACTTATTGCCTTTTAATTAGTTAAAATGTGTGGCACAGCACCATTTACAACCCTCCTCCACCCCATCCTTAACATGTTTGTTTTCCCAGAAGTGAGCTGCTGCTGCCTGGAGGTATTTTAAAGCAGCTGAGCACAGGGCCGATGCACTGTGTATGGATGTATGTATATATAGATAGATATATAGTTGGGTGCAGAAGTAGATGGTGTGAGGGAATTCCATCCTGTTTCAATGTGATGTGCTGATGCTTAGCTTTCGAATTTCTTTAATAAGATATACTATAACACAGAGTAAAATTTAGGCTCTTAAGTAGGAGTTCTTTATGGTGGGAATTTGAGCACCAATAAAGAATTATTGAGCCAGTTGACCCCAGGGTTTCAGAGTAAAATGCATTTAGGATTCCGATGTAAACCATCTTTTTAATGTATGCTTGCTTTGTGCCTGCAATTATTGATTGTTTGCTTGTTTTCTCTTTCATGCAGCACTTAACTTTCCAAGCCAAACCAATAGAAATTATGTTACTTACAAAAAGATGGCCATAAGCAAATGAAGTGAAAAGACCCATCATGGTCTCGCCTCATGGCATCAGCAGCCAGTTAGAGTATGGGAAACTGTACACTTTTGCAGTCATAAAATCCCACGTTTAGGGCTTCTTGCCCTGGAATTTTCTTTAATACATTTTATTTATAAAGTGCCTTTCCCATGCTCAAGGCACTTACAGAATATAAGAAAGAACGGCAGGATATACAGTATATAGCATTGTACAAAGCAAATAAATAAATAGAATATTACAACAGTGAATTCAGAGAAAAAAAGCCTAACAGACAACATAATTGATGGTCTAGCACACACACATACAGGTTACATGAGCATCTTGACAGAGAGGTAAACTGAGAGAAGGGTAATAAAGTCAAGTAGAGCTAAAAGCCTTCCTGAACAGATAAGTTTTGAGTTGATTTTTTAAAGAGTTCATGGAGTCAGCTGACCTGATTAATTTCAGTAGATCATTCCAGAGTCTGGGCGCTATACAGCTGAAGGCCCTGCTATCACCCATGGAGTGTAGATTAGTGTGGGGCACAACAAGATTGCCAGAATCAGAGGACCTTAGTGGGCAGACAGGCACATAGTGATGGAGAAGGTCACTGATGTAGTTTGCCGCAAGGTCGTTTAAGGCTTTGTAGGTTATTAGTAAGATTTAATATTTGATTCTGTAAGACACAGGGAGCCAGTGAAGGCGGAGCAGGATGGGTGTGATGTGCTCACTACTGCTGGTTTGAGTAAGGACTCTTGCAGCCAAGTTTTGAATAAGCAGGAGCTGTGATATAAGATTAGAAGGGGCACCTGCCAGTAGGGAATTACAATAATCGATGCAGGATGTGATAAAAGCATGGACAAGTTTCTCAGTGTTAGAAAAGGAGAGGAAGGAGCGAACACAGGATATGTTACGGAGGTGAAAGTAAGAAAGTTTCTTAATGTGATTTATGTGGGCGGAATAAGAAAGGGAGGAATCAAAAATGACACCAATATTCTTTGCAGTAGAGGCAGGGCTGATGAGATCACTGCCAAGATGGACTGGGAAAGAGCTCATTTTATTAAGTTGCACTTTAGTCCCAATTTGCAGGAGGTCAGTTTTGTTGCAATTTAATTTTAAAGAGTTCTGCTCCATCCAGGTATTCATTTCAGATTTAATTAAAGATTATTAATTAAAGATTTCAGCTCTGCACAGGTTGGGACTAGTTAGTTTCTAATTAGATGACATTGACGTCTCATTAAGTTTTAATGTTTTCTATAACACCACCACAGTGATGTTAATGTTTTGATAACAATTTTTCCCTGGGTCAGTCTGATTAGTCAGGCAAATGTACAGAGTGCACTAGAAAAGCAGTCTGGAATTAACAATGAAACCTAATTGCAGAATAACTTGGAGACACACCTGCAGAGGATATCTTCATTGTAATTACAGGCTTGGCTGCAGACTTACAAGCTTGTTTGACTAAGGGGAAGTACAGGTTAAAATCTTTGCCTATTAAAGTATATAAGAATGTAATATGTAAAAAGCTAAATAAATCACGTTTCTGAGAATTGTTTTGTACTTCATATTTGCAGGAACATCCATTTATTTTCTGAACCTAGTATATTAAGGCACAGTCTTGCACACACTTGGTTACTTAATATCTTATAGATTTGAGTTTCCATTTAACTAAGCAGTTGAGTCTTTGGTATGTAGGAGTAAACCTGAGTGCCCTGCGGATACCTTTGTTAACATGAAAGGAACAAGCAAACTAAACACTTTATATAGTACATTTTCATACAAAAAGTAGTTTAAAGTGCTTTACATAATAAAGAAAAGAAAAATAAAAGACAAAATAAGAAATTAAAATAAGACAACATTAGTTAACATAGAAGAGGAGTAAGGTCCGATGGCCAGGGTGGACAGAAAAAAAAACTCCAGACGGCTGGAGAAAAAAAAAATAAAATCTGCAGGGGTTCCAGGCCACGGGACCGATTTATATCCATCTCATCCATCCACGAGACCATCATATATCCAAACACCCCCTAACAGTAATATTTAGAACAATTGAATTTGTGTTTAATAAATCCCCCAAACAAATAATAATTAGGTTTATAAATGGTGCAAGTGGATTTAAAAATGGTGCTAATAGAGGGGTAGTAGGGATAATTTCCTGCCTGGCTGGGAGGCTATAATGAATGGAGCATAGGAATGGTGGCACAACCTGACTGGTTTGGTCCACAGTTTATATCCCAGACAAGATTACCAAATAATGGATGAACAAGAGATGAGGGGACTACATGAACAATTTGTCCCCAGCACAGGAGACTGCAGTGCTCTCTACCATCAGCCTAGTTTGGGTGCCCAGGAGGGTTGCCTGCAATTTGTTGTACAAAACAGCCACACAGTTGAGGTCCTCCTTGTGCTGCAGTGGAGCGCTGTGAGGGATTAACCTCCTTATTTTGGTGACGTTGCATATGACCCAGAAGGGTTTCCATCGTGTAATGTTGTGACTCCGGAAGGCCTCCCACCATAAAAAGAATCCACCACACAATTCAGAGCCAGGAGGAGGTGGACGACACTCACCGTGAAGTGGTGGAAGGAGATGGAATGTGACTAATTTGTGTCTTATTATTGTTCTGGACTGACTTAGCCTTGAAAGGGAGTTATTTTTAAATATTTATTTTTCCTGAAATTGTGTTTCGGTTAGGTGTTTGGGGCTCTGGGGCACCCCCAAAAGACCACAACATTTTAGATGAAAACTACATGTAATAGAGAGTAAACTATTAGTACAGAGTCTAGAAATAAAGAATAAGAAAATTGCAAGCAGCTTTGTCTAGGATCCATACAACTTGAAGGAATTATTCATGTTTGTTTATCTTGCAGGATCACATAATAAACCATTAGTGCCTTCTCTATACATGATTTATGCCATACTCTTAATTATGATATTATCCTGACCAATCAGGCAGAAGGGATGAATGGTTTGATAGCCCATTTAATATGCAGAATTTAAAACTTGTACCCATCATCTTAGTAAGCTATGCAGCTGAAAAAATCCAAACCCAAATGCAAGCATCAGTGTCTGCCTGTATTGCAACCCACTGCTGCTTTTTGTGTGGCCTGCATTTCATCTAGTGCTGTGTGCTTGGTTCTTGCAGTTATATGTGGTGGGTATAACCTTCCACTATACAGGAATTGAACTACAAATACTGAACACTGAAGCTGCTTATTAATATTACCAACGAGCACTTCAACTCTTTCTAAAACTGTTTGAAAAAGCACTTCTTCTAGGCCCTGGAGAACGTTTTGGATTCCTTTTTTCTGTCTGTCCTTCGTTCATTTTGCCTTTGCATAAAGCAGTTACAGGATATTAAGGTATTTTGTCTCAGGTGATTTTTGTCTGCCTGCATTTACTTGTGTAGTTTTATACAACATCTACAGATGTGCAGAGGAATGGCAAACTGCCTCTTGTCAAATCACATTGTATGTTGGTTCTGAAATATGCAAAATAACTCTTTTTCTATTTTGATTTTCTCCTTTAGTTTTTAATTGGATCCATTGTTTTATCTTCATGTTAAGATTAAAATTTACCTCAACATCATCTTGTTTTCGTATGGTCACCTCTTCTCGACAACAAGACCAGAAAAGAATGACAGGTTTCTCGAGGAGCATTCCTAGAAATCGCATTGTGTAACGTCATGTGTACCATTCTGTTTAAACCAGCCCATGTACCAACACACTGTCTAAGATCACACATATTTTCTCTAAGCCTTTGTGCTTAAAATGAGTTTTAATTCTTGTTTTTTAAATGCCTAACAACTCTGACTGCTGACTTGGTTTTTGGCTGTGACACTTGATAGTTACCACATACCGAAGAACAATTTGTCAAGCCCAAAGTAAATTTAGAAACAAAAGCTAACATAACACAGGTGTGGACTAAAACTATCTGACAGTATATGAAACTTGAGTGTTCTTGTGATTCCTTGGAATCTACATGAAGAAAGCTGTACATATGCGGGGTCAAGCATGTAATACTTTGTATTTATAAGTAGTAGACGCCAGTGCAGATATATTTCTTTAAATCTTTGTTGCATTTGTTTTCTTGTGCTACACAGATTTTTGATTCTCTTGAGTGTGCATTTTTGTGATTAGAGTACATCATGTAAATAATCAAATTTGTTGTCATTTGTTATGATTAACTGTCCAGCAATCCAGAAACTGTCCGTGAATCTACTTATGCGAGTACTAACAGTCCTGTCCCATTGCCAGAAGGTAGACATAAGAAAAATTACTATGCAGAATGATTGAGATCTTTAATGAGACTTTCACTGTTTGCTTTTCTAAGTCAGCAACTGTTACATATGTCATAAACTACTAATATTCTGTGTCACCTTCACCATCCTTTATGTTCTTAAGCCAAGCAGATACCATATCAGGATGTGATGCAGCCATTGAGTATAGATTCCACTCTGTTAGTATGGAAATTGATACTAATAAAACAAATGCAGTACTTATTCACTGCTCAATGTCAGCCAGTTTAATTTTGTTTATATTTGCTCACTTAGTGGATACTTCTATGCAAAACAAATTTTAGATGAAAAATGAAAAAGGCTTTAACTTGGGTGGTCATGGGACATGTTTCAGTTCAACTTTTATCTCCTTACCTGGAGACCGGACAGGTAGAGAGAGATAAATAAATAGATCCTTATTTGTTCCCAGGAGGAAATTTGGCCTTTCACATAAGCTCTTTAAATAAATAAATACATACATAGATAAATGAATATATATGCACACACCCTTCGGTCTGAACACACACCAGAATGACCAAAAAGGAAATTTAAAGAGTAAAATCTTCTGACTTGGCAGTCCCAGTCCCAGTGGGGCATTATGCAGGCGTATTGATCTTGGCATAAAGGAGCCTCCATAGCATTTCTTGACACATTTCTGCTGAATATTTGTTGGTTGAAAATCCATCCATCCATTTCCTAACCCGCTGAATCCGAATACAGGGTCACGGGGGTCTGCTAGAGCCAATCCCAGCCAACACAGGGCACAAGGCAGGAACCAATCCTGGGCAGGGTGCCAACCCACCACAGTTGGTTGAAAATACTTAGTTTTATTTTGTCAGAGAGATAGACTTGATACATTAATAGACTGTGTTTAAATTAAATACAAAATGAGTATCTGTCACTAAATTCCCAATATGGTTAACCTTGTTCTGTATCTATAAGTTTATTGTTGATAGAACAGTTGATTGATAGAAACGGTGATACCACAGCTACTGCATCTTAAATTAAAGAAGTAGTGTCTAATTACTTAAATTACAGTATTTATTGCATTCATAATCTCTCATGGCTGCACAATCATGGTCATTTTTACTCAGTACGAGGACAGAAATCTCTTGAGCATCTACTGTTTTTTGTTCATATATAAATTTTGCGGCATTCACCTTGCAGCTTTTGCTTTGAATATTGTCATTAGTGTATTTTGTGCCAAAGTCCCACTGTCTAAAGGATACCAACTTTATAGTGTTATATAATCTATTTACTATCACATAATAAATATGGCCAATTTGCAGCTTACTTGGAAACAAATGAAACCCAGCCAGATTAAAAAAAAAAAGTTAAAACGTTTTTATTTAAACTGCCTATGAAGGCCATATGCTGTACTAGCAGGAGGTAACAATATTCAGCTTGCATATTTCACTTGCTCTTACAGCTGAGACTTCATATTTTGTGCCATGTGGCCGTTGGTTTAGTGGCTGTCTGCCATACTGTCCTTTTTAGTAAATACAACATCCATGGATGTTACCAGACTGCAGGGGACAAGTTGATCCTTATTGAGTCAAGTGTTTTCTAGGCTAATTTGATGTCTTCTACATTTTTATCCTTGGATTTGTCAAATTACAGATTATAATACATTTGTTTTGAGCAAAAAAAAATTGTAACTACCTTTTGCCTTTGTTTTTTGTTTTTTTCTGCTTTATGAAAAGCAGTGAAAGATACTGTTTAGAATACTTATTTTATGTGTGAAAGAAGGAACGTTTCTTGGTAAGAAAGACCAATGAAACATTTTAGCAATAAGTACTGTTCTGTAAAAAAGTGTGAACTCTTTTATATTTATTTACAGTGCATCCGGAAAGTTTTCATAGCGCATCACTTTTTCCACATTTTGTTATGTTATAGCCTTATTCCAAAATGGATTAAATTCTTTTTTTTTTCCATCAGAATTCTACACACAACACCCCATAATGACGTGAAAAAAGTTTACTTGAGATTTTTGCAAATTTATTAAAAATAAAAAAATTGAGAAATCACTTGTACATAAGTATTCACAGCCAATACTTTGTCGATGCACCTTTGGCAGCAATTACAGCCTCTAAGTCTTTTTGAATATGATGCCACAATCCTGGCACACCTATCCTTGCCAGTTTCGCCCATTCCTTTTTGCAGCACCTCTCAAGCTCCATCAGGTTGGATGGGGAGCGTTGTTACATAGCCATTTTAAGATCTCCCCAGAGAAATTTACGAAAACTTAAGTACCTTCTTGTACTTTCTGGAAGCTCAACATAAAGGTCACAACGTTGTTCAGCTGTAGAGCTATGTGTACACTGAAACTTATTAAAAATTGTTAAAAGTAACATTTCAGTGTTTATATAAGTGATTAGGGTTTCTTAATATTTACACTAATTGAATGAAAGTACAAAAAAGTGCGCTATGGAATCGACAGTACTAGGCGTCTAATTGAAAAGCAAAACAATGACTTAAATGAAAACCTACAGCTACTTCAGCCTTCCAGGACTGAGGTTGAGGACCCCCTGATCTAGAAGGAGGGAGCGAAAAAATACCATGTTCAATGTTTTACTAAGTTTACTAAGAAACAAAGCATGCAGTCTTCAGGTGTGAGAAAGATTATTACGCCACCTAGTGATCTTAGCCCAATTAAAGAGAATAATTGAATAGTTAACGATTAGGACCAAATTAAAATTCAACCAATACTTAGTGCTGCTTCATATAATTTGTATTTTGTGAAACGAAATAATGAAATGGGCACATCATTCACAAAGAGTAATGAGCAGAATATATATTGCAACAAAAGCATGAAGAAGCTCCTAGTGATCTTATGTAGTGGAACAATACTGGAAACCTAGTGCACAAAGAATGACACGCTAAGCAAGCTCTGAAGAATGGTTTCCAGTTGTAAATCATAGACATGGAGACAGTCGTCGCTTTGTGTTTCCATGATATTTGCTCCTCTCTGGAATACCTTGCCTTTATAAGCTTTACTCCTTAATACCCCTTTTTCAAGACATGTTCAGAAACCATAACATGTGTGTGTCCTCTTAGTAGTGTGAATTTAGGAGGAAAAGCAAAATTAAATGTGAAAATGTAGTATAAGTTTTGAGATTGGTGTAGGAATAGACAGTAAACCATAGTAATATTGTATTTGTCTCACTTTGTTTGGGTTTCAAGGAGTATTGTGTTTGTTAATTTTTGCTTATTTTAAAATCATTGGAAAGGGCATGCCATTACAGCTTCTTTTGTATTAAGGAACAGTGAAATAATTAAAAAATTGAACCTGTTTTCTTGCAGTAAACATTTTTTGTTGAGCAGATACTGTAATGTTATACATGAGAGAATGTGTTTGTATGAGCAGATACAATGCCCATCACAATTTTACTTCATTTATCTTTGAAGCCAATATTTGGAACCATTTGAAGTAGTAAAACAGAAAATTATTAAATGCATATTCAATGCAAACATGGTAATAAGTGATTCTAGTCTAGTCTGTTTTAAGGGATTGCCCTATTAAAGAGCCTAAAACTGCCACATTCATACATTGCATGTTCTGGAAAACAAGAATAGCTAACACTAGCAGGAAGTAAATGACTTTTTTGGTAGGCTGTTGTAATTGTATTCGATGATTTTTAGCTTTTTAAACTAAAAGTATCTTTTCTCAAGTATTATTTAAAACCGTGTGTTCTTGCCATAATTCTGTACAAACAAGTCATGTACACAATGCAGATATCTTCTGTTAACATTCACACTCATTATTTACATAGTGTGCTGATCTCAAAAGAAGTATGAATAAGGGTGGTATGCTAATTGGAGTCCACTGATATTTTTCCATATTGAAAAGTGTTCTGTAATTTTTCCTTTAAATGGGCAAAAACAAATTCTTAATACAAATGCTAATAAAATACCCTTAAAATTAAACAAACAGGTGATGCAATGCCTCCTTGTCCGTATCTTCTGAAATAATTAAAACTAAACTGGATAAACTATAGTGGAAGATGAGACTAAGCCAGCCAGAACTTAAAGTAGTAATCATCAGTGAGTGGCACACACTTTGTGTTAATTTTATGTTAAACTTATGTTTAATATTTTAGGTTAAAAAATAATTATGTTTTGGAAAGTTTGTTTGGCCTGTTTGAACTTTTGGCCAGTGCTTCATATTAGTCACACATTCAGCTAGCTATCGAAAATTCTGTTTTTAAACTCTAAACTGAATAATTAAGGCATACAACTAAAAAATAAAATTAGTTTGGATGAGTGTAATGTATGGTCCTTGACATTTGCTTAGCACATTTTGTGAAAATTACTGCTTAATCAGATCAACATGAAATATTGATTGGTTTAAGTGGAACAAACAGGGGACTGTGGAAACTATAGTAACTACAAATGAACCATTCCACATCTAATTGACATTTTCTTTAAAAACTGGTTACAAGATAATGGATACATGTTTTCTGGAATGTTTAAGTCCCAATCCCATCTTTTTATATATCCACATCTTGATTGGTACTGTAAGAAAAATGTTGCCTTCGAGCCATTATTATTGTCTAGAACACGCAATATGGTTATAAACTTTTGCTAGCTGTTGTGTTTGCAAGGTTCATTTGCAGTTCCTTATTTCTGTTGGAAAACTTGACCTTTACCCATTTACTAATCCAGTATGCCATGAATTCCTAAAAAGACCTTTTAAACTCTTCCCTCTTTTCCATTTGCTTCTCCTGGCAAGCATTGCCATGTTCGAGACAGAACAGATTAGATTAGTCCTCCCTTTTTCAAACATACACCCAGCTCCTCATGCAGAATGTCCTGATACTCCTAAGTTATCTATGAGAGACGGAGAGAATATTCTTATGTGCACTCTCTACCTTTCCCAGGCATCTGTACCCAGTTCACCTTCAATAGGAAGCACTTGATTCGTCATCACTGAGCACTCAAACCATGCTAGCTGGCTTCCCGCCCTATAGTAGAATTGTCATCTGCTCAGAGGAAGTTTGTAATGTCTTGATACAGAGAGTGAGCTCAGTTAAATATTGCAAAAACCTCATCCAACCACTTCTACCAGTTGTATCACTTGTTTTAAAACTATAATCAAAATTTGTAATGATAAAATGAGTATGGGAATAAAGACTGACTGGTAAACTGAGTGCTTTTTCAAAACCTTGGCATTCACTTCACCACGACCATCTGGTGTTACTGTATATTTCTGTTGGTCATTCAAGCCACAACCTAACTCTGCTTGGTAAATTACACCCCAACATAGTTACTCTGCCTAGTTCGTTTAGCTGCTGCTCTCCCTTTAGTCACAAAGTACCACTACCTTTGAAGAAAGCAAATATATACCATCATTGTAACTGTTTTTTTTTCCAGTCCATCAAATTGTATGTTAATTTTACTTGTTTCTTTTCTTACTGTTTGCTCATCAACTATTGCATGTGTTTTTTTTTTTTGTTTTTTTTTTTAGTGTTTTCCTCCAGGTCTTGTTGTCAAATTTCTAATAAATGAAAGCCTAATTGATAATTCTGCAGTCTTTTGCTTTAATGGCAGGTAACTATTATGGCACTCCAAAGCCGCCAGCAGAACCCAATCCCATCCAGCCTGATCTTGTGGACCAAGTACTGTTTGATGAAGATTTTGATGCAGAGGCTCAAAGAAAACGTACCACGTCTGTCAGCAAGATGGAGAGGAAAGACAGTGCAGCCCCTGAGGAGGAAGATGATGATGAAAGGCCTGCTGTTAATGGAGTAGCAGGTCAGTATACAGAGGAATTTCACTAGGGAACATATCTTGTCCTTCATCAGTTTTATTTTAATGTAGCATTTGCCTCAGATTACCAGATTGGCTTCTTGAAATATAGGAATACTCTGTTCATATTAGTGCTGAACCCTTTACTCCAACTAAATATTCCACACAGACTACACAAGTCAAGGTTGGGTAAATTATAAATTTAAATGATGCAGTAATCATAATAGCTGAACAACTAAAAAATATATACTGTGCATGTAACTAACTCGCCTCTGCTTACGTACTATAGTACAATATCCAGTGTCTTTCCCTTTAGTAATTGGATTAGGAGGCTACTGGTTGTAGTCTGGTAGTTTTCATCTCATGCAGATATGCATTAAAATTTGAAGATCAGAATTCAAAATCTCTTTATCTCTTTATTTTTTATGTCAGACATGCTACATGAGATACAGAATGATTAAGTAGACAATTTTGCATTTCTTCTGTCTGGGAACAAAAAAAAAATAGACAGAAACAGTTGTAGATAAGGCTGAAATGAATAATCCATCTGTCTGAAAACATGATTCACAACAGCTGACCCAGAAACACAAGTACAGTTTTCTTTAAAAAATTGCAGAGATTCTCAATTTGGAGAATGAAGAGCTAATGTTCTGTGAATTATGCATTCATTAAAATAAATCCAGTGTGTTCACTTCAGTCCACAAAAATAAAAGTTTATCTCTTGTCTAACGCAAAAAAATATTAGGCAGTAGAGATAGAGGATAGAGACATTGCTGCAATGACTGTTGCTTTGTGAAGGACAGTGACTTAATAAGTAGTCTGTCATAAAAGCATTGCAAAATGATGATATTCTCTAACAAAAGTGTAATGGCTTTTTACACCTTCTAATCTTTAGAAACATTGATTGAAATCAGAAATTTAATTTGTAGTTTTCACATAGTAAAAAAAAAGAAATAACTGTTAACTGTTTCAGGCTTTTACCAAACTACTATAGTTAGGTTCATAATTTTGTCCCTGTACACCACCAGCATTGGATTTAAAATAAATCAATCTTTACGTGATTGACGTGTAGACCTTCAGATTTAATTTAAGGGATTTACCAAAAATATTGTATGAGTTGTTTAGGAATGATAGACATTTTTATACATAGCTTCCTTATTCCCAGGGCCTCAAAAGTATTTGGATATTTAACTGACAAGCTGTTCCATAGCCAGGTGGGAGAAGTTCCCATATTATTTTATTAACTATTAAATAGGTGAAAGCTCTGGAATTGATTTAAATTGTGGAATTTGCACTTGGAAATTTGCACTTGGAATCTATCACTATGAGCTCTCAATATGAGGACCAAAGAGGTATCCATGCAAGTAAAAACAGCCTATCATTAGGTTGAGAAAACAAACCCTTTAGAGAGATAGCAGAAACACGAGGAGTGGTCAAATCAACCATTTGGTACATTCTTGAAAAGATGCACTGGCAAATGTTTACCAGAAGGTCTAGAAAACCACAGAAGTCAACTGGATGATTGCAGAATTCTGTCCATGGTAAAGAAGAACCCTTTCACAGCATTTAGCCAAACTCTCTGGGAGGTAAACCTATCAATGCCAAAGTCTACAATCAAGAGAAGACTTCACAAAAGTAAAGACAGAAGGTTTACCACAAGCTGCAAACCACTGGAAAGCCTCAAGCATAGGAAGGACAGATTAAATTTGGCCAGAAAACATTTTTTTAAAAGCATGTCTAGGTCTGGAACAATGTTCTTTGGACAAAGAAAACTAAGATCAATACATACCAGAATGCTGGAAAGAGAATAGTATAAAGAGAAGAAGAAATGGCTCATGATCCAATGAATACCACATCATCTGTGAAACAAGGTGGAGGCAGTTTTATGGCATGGGCACGTGTGACTGTGCATGGTGTTTTAACTGCTGGCAGAAGTAACAGGATGAATTCTGAAGTGTACAGGGCTATACTGTCTGCTCAGATTCAGCCAAATGTTGCAAAACTGATAGAATGTCGCTTCACAGTAGAGATGGACAATGAGCCAAAACATACTGTGACAGCAAACCAAGTGCAACATAAAGTAGTGGGATATTCTTCAACGGTCAAGTCAGTCAACTGACCTCAACCCAACTCGACACATGTTTCACTTCCTGAAGACAAAACTGATGGCAGAAAGTCCAATGAATAAGAAGCAACTGAAGACTGCTGCAGTAAAGGACTGGCAAAGTATCACTAGGGTGGAAACTCGGCACTTGAAAATGGCCATGGGTTCCAGACCTCAATCAGTCATTGACTGTAAAGGATTTTCAACCAAATATTGAAAATGATCATTATATGTAGATTGTTAGTTTGTTCAAATACTTTTGAGCTCCTGGAAAGGAGTGAATTTGCAGAAAAATGGCTATCATTCCTAAGTGACTCATACAATATTTTTGTTAAACCCCATAAAATAAAGCTGAAAGTCAACAATTTCAATCACAAAATGACTGCTTAATTTCAAATCAATTGTGGTTGTATACACAGCTAGAATTATGAAAATCATATCACTGTCGAAATGTTTATGGACCACACTGTATGTTCTTGTTTAAAAACCAAGACATTAGTCTTTATTTTTGCCATTTGTCCACACTACCTGGATGTTTTCCAATCCCGAAAATGTCTCAGAACCGTATACTACTGCAAATGCAGCCTCATTGTTGTTGTGTGGGTGGGTGAAAACCACAGATTTTCAAAAACTTTGACTGTAATCATGATTTTTTGTTTGTGAATATTATGTAGTCCTTTCCTGATTGGATCCTGCTCATTACATTGTTTCATTCCCTGATTGTTCCTCATTCATAGAAGAAAACCATATTCCAACGTATCAGGCACAGAAGACTTGCTTTCCGTGGCACTTGTTGTGTTGCTTAGCTTTATGCATCTGAATCGTATTTAGTAACGTTTGAATGTTCTGGTTGTGATAAATCCTGTGGCCCTTGGCATTACCAGTGTTTGAAAGATTTCTTTGCCAATGCATGCACATCCGGTGTAGGCGAATGTGTGAATCATATTGGTTTTCTTTCCTTTTAGTGTGAACAGAGATACTTTTGTAATCAATGTGAAAACACCAGTATGGACAGAGATTGTTTTGGTTTGAAGACACCATCTTTAAATGAATTTTAGTGTGGACATAGAGAATTGGTGCTAATAAAAGCTTCAAAAAATAATTTACCATGAAGATAAAGTAAAGGGTGCCATAATGTAGCAGTGGTTGGCACTGCTCTCCCAGGAGTTAATTGTCTAAAGTTTGAATTCCACATGGTTAATGTCTTTGTGACATAGTTGTGTTTCCTCTGTGTCTCTATAGGTTTTCCTTCAGGTACTCAGTTTTTCTTCCAAATCCCAATATGCTCATGTATGGTAAATGATGATTCATCTTTTTTTGCATGTCACTGTTCTCGCTGCCTTTGTGGAGTCCACATCTTTTCCTTGTGTGTGTATTCTTTAAGGTATTCATTTCTTTTCTCACATTCCAAAGACATTTTGTGTTAGCTTAATAGACGATTCTAAAGCCCATGTCACTTAAAGTGATTACAATTGTAGCCTTTATTTACGTAATATTAGCCAGTCAGAGGCAGTCGGTAATGCTCTCCAATGAATCTGATCGGCTATTGTGACAAACCCAATGACTGAGAACAGTTAGTCTCTGACTAGCCATGACAAAATCAAAAAGGTCTTCTCTTTAGTTAATTGGTCGACTGTGTGTACAAGAGAGCTAATAAGTAATGCATGCTCATTTGGCAGTTTAATGTACAGACTGTAGCAACAATCAACAAGGAATATGTGTGTTTTGAACCTCTCAAACATAAGAGAAAAGAAAGATGAGCTTCTCTTCTGTCAGTTCAGCGTACCTGTTAATCCTTCACACAGAGCTGGTTCTATGAGGCAGCTTAGGAGCTTTAAACCTCACACATGTGTTTTAGGCATCATTACAAAGTGAAACAAAGAGCATAAAAAAAAGGTTGGAGATTGCTGCTCAACTTGCCACAGTTTTTAAGTCTTCGCATAGCACGAGCTCGGTCAGGCAGTATGCTATTGGCTGCCACAAAAAGGGACAAGCATGGCCTCTCTGGAAGACAGTCACTCAGTCAACAAATGTAACATGAACTAGATTGTTAGTTGGGTAAATTTACATGGTGCATCGACAAGATCAGCAGCTGCAATCAGCAGGTCTGACATGCCTCATAACAAAAAAGTCACAATGTAACGTCTCCTCTCATTGACCCCGCATTACTGATTGTGAGTATGTATATTTATTGTGGTGGATGGTTAATGTTGCCAGATGAGATACTTCCAGAAATGCACTGTTTTAATTTGCTGCTGTTCAAGTGGAATTTGTATGTGTGATTTTAGGTGTACATGTTAGACCGGGGTGGGCAATGTCAGTCCTGGAGAGCTGCAGTGGCTGCAGGTTTTTGTTCCAACCCTGTTTCTTAATGAGAAGTCAATTACTGCTTAAGTGACATTTTGATGCTTCATTTTAGTGGTCTCACTTGCTAAGGTTCCTCACCCTTAATTGCTTATTTCAATCTTAAACAGCTGCATTCACTGTTTTAATAGCTCCTTATTAGCAATAAGATGTAAATGGTAAAGCGGTCAGCAGTTCACCATCTAACTTGTTTTGATTTACATCTCTGTGTGTTCATCATGCACTGTCTGATTTATTGAAACATGTAATAGAAAATGTGACAGACTGAAAATGATCCGTTTTAGGCTTCAAATCATTTTGATGATATCCATGAAAAGGAAGAAAATCTACAATATAAGAACCTTACATTGCAGACTTAACAAGCCATAAAATTAAACAAGGCCTGAGATTGGAAAGGATTGGTTTCTAATTAAGCAATTGGGTTGAAATGAAAACCTGCAGCCACTGTGGCTCTCCAGGACCGACCTTGCCCACCCCTGTTTTAGACTATAGATGAATGTATATTCATTATTATAGGTCCATGTTTGTTTTTGGTTAGTTCAGTTCTTTATCTCCTAATTCTGATATACACATATTAGGGTTGTAAAGTTAGTCAATAATATAAATTTCAATGTTCATATTTAAAACTATTCATTGTAATATAATTGAATGGAGTTTAAAAATTCTGGGTGCTACATGTACGTTCCAGCATACAGTATATTGTATTAACAAACAAATACGTGATTTTAGATGTTACGTATGTTGTTTTGCTCATAGATTTTCTGTAAGCTGCAGAAAGCATATGTTAAGACCACATTTCCAGATAAATGCAATAAGTGCCACTTAAAAACACACCCCTGCATAAGGACAAATTCAGTATATGTTTAGAGGGGCTTAATCAAAAAGAAACCAGAGAGGGGTATTTTCTTGGGCTACCTTTTTCTACCACTTGCATATCCCAGGAAAAATATCATTATTGTTCAGACACGCTAATCACGGTACTTTATGGTGTCAAAGGTTAGACGATGTAAAGTTTACAATAAAAAACATTTAATATACTAAATGTCATTTTGTATTGATCAATGAGTGCCACCTCATTATTAGCTTGTAACCTTTATCCAAAGCAGCAATTACAAAAATAAAATAGCGTGTCCGTGATTAAGAAGGTTCAAAGGTACACACAATACAGCACAGCTTGAATTTCAGTATTGAATTGTGGTAATCACACGTTTTATCTACAGATCTTGCACAGTCTGAGTTAATAAAGAAGGAAAATTCATCTACTCTTTTAAGTCTAAAATTGAAATGAAAGGTGATAGAGTATCAATGTGCATATTCATAGAGTATAAGCAATTAATACATTCACAGTGGGATAGGGATAAGCATTTTCATTTTTTGAATCCTAATATCTGTTCAGACAGAAAAGGAAAAAAAAATCCACTTAACATTGCATTGTACTGTTTTGAAAGAGGAGGAGATTTGGTAGTTGCTGCCCATTTTCCACTGCAGGAAGTGGCTAATTAGAAGGTGCACAGTTTTTCAAAAGAAATCATTTGCATATACACATGTAATCAAATGGAAATGTGCCTTTTGTTGAGGAGTATAAAATATTTTCATAAGATGTTTGCTGTTCGTCCAGCCTGTCATGGGCAAAAAGCTGTTTATTTTATTTAACCATTTTGATGTTTTCTGAGTATGGAACAGATTATGTTGAGACTAATAAATAAAGCTCTAAAGTCAAACCTCAGATGATACTTAGTGTCCCACATTTGAAATGACTTTGGACTGTATAAAAAAAAAAAAAAGAAAAATGTTTCACATTCTGATATTCTGTTTACATGTCTGTCTCTTATAAATATGCATTTATAGGTAACATAAAATTTGCAGTGTCCTGAAATCTGACCTTTTTATATGTATACAATTGACAAAACAGGTGACAAATGTCAGAAGGCAAGGACCACTTGAATTTAGTTACACAAGAAAGGCACTTGTGTCTTTTAGGGGAAAAAATAAGTTTTACATGCCTATCAATATCAAACCAGCTTAATCCACTTCAGTGTTATTGAGGGGACCGAGGCTATTGTAGAAGCACTTGGTAGAATAGTGGAAACAGCCCTGGACAAAGTGTCAGTTCACTCTGTTTTTGAATAGAATTATAAGGTAAGCACATATTCCCTAGTATTCAATAAGCATTGTTTATTTTTTAAGTATTTACAAAGAATACATTTAGTATATGCACTTGTTAAAATAAATTTAGGGATTTGTGATGATTGTATTCTTTCTGAAATTTCATCTGAATCCACCCTCGGACCATGTTTATATTCAAATGGGGGACTTCATCCTGTCTCAGTTGGAATTCAGGCTGTGATGCAAACAATTATTTTAAAGAAAAGCACAAGATGCTTGGTAATGCTTTCAGTTCTACAGCTAGATAAAAAAAAAAAAACTAGTAGTCACAAAAAGAGTCTCATTTATAAGGGTCAGTGCTCAAAGAATATCTTGCGGAAATTAACTGGAGGTTTTACTTTTTTCCCTTGCTGTTGTTGCAAAAATGTGAGCTACAATGAGTCATTCCTTTTAGATACAGCTCATTGTTTTAGACAGTGTTTAAGGATAAGAGCATATTGACATGCTTGGAAATCAGTCACATGTGCAGCCTGCAAACTGTTAAGATGCTTCTGTAGACATGAAGCATGCACGCTGTTAAGATTTGTCAGCAAACAAAATAATATTGTGCGCTCAAAGTAACAGAGTATGCCATCGAGAGGAACAAGAAAACTGCTTGGGGTGTTTAGCACTTAGGGCTAAAGGCTTTACTAGATAAGGAAGCAAAAGCAGCAGCTGTATGTTAGCCAGTAATAAACTCATACCTGCAGAAAAAAATAACACACACACACACACACACCACAAGTTAGAAAACTCACTATTGTGAAAAGGTGTCATCACAATGATGGCATCCATCACTTCTAAATGATTAGATGATGATAATCTCTAAAAGATAGCGATGTAGAATGTTAATCCTGGACATAATCAAGCACCAGAGTCTGCAAGACTACAATGGTAATATCACAACAGTGTCTAGCAGGCAAAGACGAAAACACACAAGAAAGATTACCACTATGAAATCTGACAAGTCTACATGTAAGTGTTAAGCACGTTTTTTTTTTTTCCCGTACAATGTCTCTCCAGTGCCACATAATCACAGTCAACATGGACAAAAAATAGATGTCACATAAAGCTGTCCAGACAAGTATGATTTTCCCCTATTGATGTGTTTTTGGCCACGCATGAATGAGAGTCTGTGTGAGCATAAATTTCATTGCGTTGAACTGCCTTTCTCATGACACTGATATTTCCATGTTTGCTCAGGTTGCCTCTTCCCATGATTTAAGATGCATGTTAAATCGGTCATTAACATGCTGCAGAGGCTTGGTTCACAGGAGTACAGAAATTTCCTACAATAATCATTCCAGCGTGATCATCAACACCCTTAACAACTCACATTATTTTTCTCGATAGAATGTTCAGTATAACTAATTTTCTAGACAGCTGGTAATGTTGATTCTAGATGAAGTGTGGTGTACTCACTCAAGATAATTGATTAATTTTTTTTGTTGTATTTCAGCACAGCTCTTTAGCTTGAAATTCTTCCTAACCAAGCTACATTTAACATTCTTCAGATTGAGTGCCAATGTCTGTTTTGCTTCTAAGTGTTCAATGATCTGATATGTTGCTTAAATGTTGCCTTCATGTACCCTCTTAAATGAAAATCATGTGTTAAAGTAATCCTATCAAGGATGCAATGCAGCAAGCAAAATCAATTTTCAAATGCAAATTTAAATTATTCACATCAATAAGCTTATTTTTTTAAACCTAAGTCAGTCATGCAGTGGTTAATTTTAAATATCCACAAATCAAATTATATTCAACTGGATGAATTTGATCCGACAGTTCTGGCATGTATGACATTATTTAGATATTTGTAATCTTATGGGATTTTCACTTTGGAATACACATTGTAAAGAGAAATTGTCATGATTTTTATATATTTTTTAATAGTGAAAGTATTCTGATGTATGAGCTTTGAAAAAAACATGGTGTGAAACATGGCAATCATTTTCATATTGATCACCATAAAAAGCAGATTGGTGGCATTGCTGGTTTAGCATTAACCTGAAAGAACTTCAATCCCAAGAATCAAGATGGCAGTGATGTATGTTGTACATGGCCAATCCGTTCTTGAACTGCTGAATTCCTTCTTGGGATTTGGGTTCATCCAACTCAATAAAAGGCTGATGATCTCACCAGTCTGGTCTTTTCTGCCAGTTCTTAAAAGTGTCACGTGAAACAAAGTAGCCATTTTTGTATTTCAAAGTCTCTACGTGATAGAGTACTTTTTGCTGTTAATATATTGAAAAACATGCCTTTAACATTAACACTAAATATACTTGGTCAAAAATGTTTATTTTTTTGTAATTTGTATTTAAATTGTTTTATTTATTTATTTTTTAAACAATCTTTTTAACCTTGCTGTATGATACAACAGCTGTTTAATCATGAAGAGCAATTTAGACTGCATTTTCTATAACTTCAAAATAAAGATTCATATCCATTTGTTTCATTAAATAATAATTAATTAATTTCGCCATTCCACCTCCTCTTTCTCATTTTGTAAAAACATTCTAGGACATTTCAATATATTTAGCAATAACGTATTTCTTATTTAAAATTATCAAAAAAAAACACAAACAGCAATTGAAAGGTAAAATTGTTAATTGCTTTTTATACAGTCTTTACACATTAGAAACATTTAATGATATGTGTGTTTGTTTTTCTCTGTAATAAAAGACAAGGCTTGCAATTTTAATGAATTGTTTAATTGCTTATTTTTAGCATTTCTTAGGATAAATGCTGAGATACTTTTTTTTTAACTGTTCGGTTCCATTAGTTTTTCTTTTCTTTGACCTTCTCTCTGATCCTTCAGGCATGTTGGAGAGTACTTCCTTCTATCGTAAACCACTTAAGCAAGAAAAAAAAAAAATCCAGACACTTGCATCAAAAGTTAACAATTTTATGGAGTCACTAGAGCAATGAAACTCAAATCTCTTTTGGGGTTACATGAAAGTTGACACTTGCATAGACATTACAAAGCCTTATCTGATAGAGCTGAGGAGCGTAGTAGGTGGAGCAGGTGCTTTGCTGTTATATGCAGAGATATTCAAATACTTTGGTTGGAACTGACAGTCATATGGCAAAGGTGTATAATGAGGCATTTTGTCTAGTAAAGCCATTTTACATTTCAGAACACAAGGAATCCATGGAATGGAGAAAGGCTGTCCCAAGTTACACGCAATCAAGCAGCACTATGGATTTTCGATTTTGGAACTCCCTACCAAGGGATGACAATCAAGATCCCCTGCCAAAGAACTGGGAGATGGCCTATACAGACACTGGCATGGTTTACTTCATCGAGTAAGAGTGACATTCTGTTTTAATTTCAGGCATTGAGTCTTTGAGGCAGTGTTGTTGTAAACACAGCTGTGTTCATTAGACTGGATATCCACAGTCAGAGATTTGGATGGCTTTGTAGACTTTTTGTTTAGAGCTGTAATTGCCAGAAACAATTTTGGTAGCTTTGGGTAACTGAGGGCTTAGCTAACAGTCATCTTCTGTGTTTTTTGTTTTAATCTGTCAGCTTAAATATGCTCCACAAAACATTTTTTTCATTCTTAAATAACAACGATCATCCCTGTTGTTGTTTGGAGTTTTATGGGAATTTATTTTTACAGTTTATGTTTCAGTTGTTTAAATGGTTTATTTAAAGTAAGTACATGTAAATTAGTAGTAAGTTCAGTGCATTGATTTTTAGATTCTTGAGTTGTCTGTTTTTAAAAAAAATCATTAAAGTATTTTGAAGGTCACCTTTTAAGATAAAAATAGAATTTGGTCAAATAAAAATAGAATCTGGTCTAGTTTAAAATTTTACCATTCAGGTGAATGATTACACTTCCTAAACTTAAATGTGTTTCCAGAGGTTAGCAGAAAGATTCTTGATGCCCAAAGGAACTTGGTATCAATTTTTACGTGATATGATGGATTTCAAAGAGAAAGAGACATGTCAGGATCACTGGCATTTATGAATAAGTGGCTATCCTAAAATTTGCACATATACAGACTAAATAATGCCTGGAGATATTTTCAAAAATCCCATTTAACATCATGGGATTTTGAAGGCTGCTAGAGCCAATGTTAATGTCAAGGTATATAAGTTGATTGTTGAAAATGAATTGCACAAACCTTGTTGTCATCGGAGGATAAGTGTTAAGATGCCTTTTCACTTGGAGAAGAGTGCACAAATTAATTTTACTAGTGACCTTCTTTGTGTTGTTTTGCTGCAGTGGCATATACCTTGTTTGGTGTAAGCCAAAAATTATCTCGAGCCATTGCCTATCACATTCTTCTCCAGTAGCTGCTCTTCTTTGCTATATAAAGTACCACTGAAAAGACTGCAATCAGTCATTATTAATTTTATATAGATCCATTAACAGCACTCTCCATCCCAATGCACTTTAGAAAGCTAACTGGTTAATAATGCAATATTCAAAAGAAAACAAATACTGGACAGTACCTTAAAAAATAACACACAGCAAGTACAATAAGTACAGTATACACAGAAACCAAGAGCACCTTAAATGAATAAACTTAACAGTTCACACTCATCCTTCAAACACCAGTGTGCAAACCAATAAGCACTGAGCCTTGTGAGTGTTCATTTTTTTACGCAGACCAGTCACAAGGTGGAAATTTGAGCGATAACTGCTTGGATATCACTTAGAATTTGGGCAGTGCGTGGAATTCATAGTGTACATAATGATATCAACAACCAGAGAATATTTAAGCAGTGGTGTTCCCTTAAAAAAAAATTGAGCTAAACTAAAAGTGAATTTTGCAAAAAGGCAATAAGACAAAGAAAATTGAACCAATCTAAGAGAACACCATGTGGGGACCTAATCCAGGTATTTAAAATCCTCAAAGGCAGTGATAAAGTAAATCCTGCAATATTCTCCCAACATAAGGGTGAATCTCCTACTGGAGGACATCAGTGGAAATACAGGGGAAGTGCATTTAAGACTGAAGCCAGGAAGCACTTTTTTACAAAAAAAGTTGTGTGACTCTGGAACAAACTACTGGGCCATGGAGTTGAAGCAGAAACCTTGACAGCCTTGAGAGGAATCTGGGTGAGTCATTGGGACAGCTTAGCTATTAGCTAAACAAATGGGCTTGATGGTCTTCTCTCATTTGTCAAATGTCTTCTGTTTTGAAGGCAAAGATACACTTACTTTTTCTGTCCTAGGAAGTTGAAATTCAATTACTTGTGTGGAATACATACTTTAATTTTTCACTTTTTATTTTATATTTTTGTCACCTTTTATATGTTAATAATTTTGAGGGTCTGCTTTTCATATGCTCACAAGTCTTTAAAGATAAAGCACTTTATAGAAGGGGGTTGTATTTACTTTTTCAGCTGTGTAACCCAGGGGTGCCCATAACGTCGATTGCGATTGACTGGTAGATCGTAAAGGTAGTGCAGGTAGATCGTGATGCATTAAAAAAAAAAAAAATTTAAACGTTAGTCTATATATCCTCCCTATGGCAATTGCCACATGATTGACATACAGGGTGGCTAGTCTGAGATCTCTTTTCTTCAAACTGCAAAACTCCGGCTGTGATCTAGTTAGCCTTCCAATTTATATCGATTAAAAAAGGGATTTAAAAAAAAAAAACTGTTTGGGGAGGGTATGTGCTGAATATGGAATTGGAAAAGGATTATTTTTCTCACAATGTCACAATCGAAGTGCTTTTGTCTGATCTGTCAATCTATCATTGCTATTCCAAAGAAGGAAAATGTGGAAGGGCACTTTCGAACTGTTCATAAAAACTACGAAACTGACTTCCTTCCGAAAAGCAATCTGAGAAACAGAAAGGAGAGGGAACTAAAATCGCAGTTAATCAGACAGCCGTCATTTTTCACTCCGCTGAATTCAAAACCAAAGGCAGACACACCGAAGCAATGTCCCGGGTGAGTCACTTGGACAGTTTTGGAACTTACTCAAAGAGGAAAAGTACCTAAACATGAGGAAATGTGATACCTTTTTGACTCCATTATTCGGCTCTACTTATTTATGCGAGTCAGCCTTTTCCCACATGAAGATTATTAAATCCAAATACTGTAGTGACCCTAAATGTATTGAATTATTATTGTGCCATAAAGGTTATTCAGTTATGCAAGGTGCAACAACATATATTTTATGTATAAAGTATACTCGGTATATTTTATTTATTTATATATATCCTTTTTAATGTAGGTAGATCATTTCGATCTGGCCATTTTTAAAAGTAGCTCGCAAGCCGAAAAAGTGTGGGCAACCCTGGTGTAACCTATAAACAATATTCAAATAGAAAATCAAAAAATGTAAGAAATTTTGGATACAAGCAGGAGGCTACCTTTGATTATAAAATTGGATCTATTTTAAATTAGCAATCAGTTGTTTGATAGGAAAGATATTGCGACTTGTAGACATTTTAAATTTTTTTTAGCCCCATCTGCTTTTAACAGTTTGCGATTGACTTATTTTTTCCTTTTTAGCCATAACACTAAAACTACCACGTGGCTTGACCCAAGGCTTGCTAAGAAAGCTAAACCTGCTGAAAAGTGTGAAAATGGGGGTAAAGTATCAAACTTTTTCCAGTTTATTCTAGATTCTCTTGATGCAGTCTCATTTGTTCAGAGTTAAGACATAAATGTAATCTGTCCAGTTGTTAAACATAAAAAATAGTGCTTTCTAAAGAACATTAAAAGTGTAAATATTTAAGTTACTATATAATCTAAAAAGTTTCTGGGTCACCATTCATCCATGACTTTAATATGTTAACTTACAGGTAGAAAGCATAAAGTGATTACTCAACACCCAAGACAAGGTTATAAAAATTCACATTTTAACAATATTTCTGATGTGATACTGTGATGCCTCTTTGTGAATGCTTTTTGGTAATGCCAAATGTTATTGCTAAAAGTAGATTACTTTGCTTTAGTCCTTATACTTATAAACATTTTACATAACCAGTCACTACAAATGTAGCGGAAGATACTTTGGAATTAAGCACAATGGTGTTATCATTTGCTTTATCATTTGTATAAAAAAATATGATGTCCTCTATAGCAGGAGTCCACATGCCCATGTTTATATTAATGCCATAAAGGGCAAAGTTTGATATGTGCCCTTCTGTAAAATGCTGCCTCAGCACAGTCACATATAATTTCTTTTTTTTTTTCTTTTCTAAATATTCTGAAATTAAGTAGAAAAGATTTAGTTTAAGGTGCCTAATTTTCTCTTTTCTTCCCCTTCACTTGCTGAAGAGCTGCCGTATGGATGGGAAAAGATAGAAGACCCTCAATATGGAACTTATTATGTTGAGTAAGTTCATGTTTAATTGGTGTTACTGTTATTCGACCCTTAGTAAAGAGAATGAAGATGGATTTGGTTCAGCTAAAAGTTTAGGATCTGACTCACAGTTCTTGTGATCTGGTTTCAAGTTGTGACCCAGTCCCTGTTTGCTTCTTTTCCTAGCATTGTTGGGTGGAGTGTTGCAAATTTTATGGGTACGTCAGTTTCCATTCTATAATATAAACTGCCCAGATATGAGTGATTATAGATGTGTGCAGGAGTGTACCATGTGATGAGCTAGGACCGTGATCTAGACTTATTCCTGCTCTATACTCCGTTTTGCCTGGACAGGCTGCTACTTCCTCTGAACCTGTAATAGATAAAAGACGTTTTAGAAAATTATGAATTTGTAGTTTTTACAGAGTTAGCAGTATTTGTCTATTTTTTTCTGTGGGTTTGAATGATTCTTTTATTTCAATGCTTTTCCAGTCACATCAATCAGAAGACACAGTTTGAAAACCCAGTGTTAGAAGCTAAGAGGAAAATTAAAGAAGGCCAGGCAAAGCTCCTCCAAGGAACTGTACCACCTCCACCCACTCCAGGTATGGCCCTTTGCATAATGTAAAATCCTGCTGGAACACAAGTAGTCTTTGTTCAGTAGGGTACTTGACTTTGTAAAGACCACCACCTTTTATATATCTCTGACACATGGGCATTGAATGTAGGGCACAATGCAAAGTTAAAAAGGACTAAATTTGAACTAATCATATGAATGTTTAGTTTGTGAGGGAGTGAGGAAGACTAATCTACAGTTAAGAGGAAGGATTAGTGCACGGGTGAAAATCATTTATTTAAATAAAAAGTTGTTAAAGGTGATGGCTGAAATGAGTCTTTGAACATGGCCAAGAATGAAGAATTTGTATGCAGATAATGGGAAACCTAGCCAGCATTGATAAATTAAAGTAGTAGCTATTAAATCAGCTTTTATACTCTGAAGTAGCATATTTTTGATTGTCATTTTTGACATTTTAGTTTAAGTTTCAAAAATATAATATAGTTGATCCCATACTTAAAACAGTCAAGTTCCAGAAAAAAAAATGTTCTAACTTCATTTGCTGTAAGCTTAAAATTATAAATGTTGTGCGCTAAATGTGCTGTAGTTAACTATGTAAACATTTGATCACTCCATAAAACACAATACAGGTAGTTGCCAGGTTACGGACATCTGACCTACGACATACAAACTGGGCCGCGGCTGCGACGCATGCGCCTCAGTAACTGCCGCTCCATCATCTTCAGCCTGGGGACGCTGCAAACGGTGGCTAGATTGAGGCTGGAGGGGGGCGATTTCGCTGCTCATGCTGTGTAGCATCCCTCGGGCGGCAAGCAGTTTCACTGCCCACACATGGCTGCCCGTTCATTCTCGGTGGGCGGCTGTTAATGCTGCAAGCGGTGACCCGGTTGTGGCTGAATGGAAGCCATTGAGGGTGAACAGGGTGGCGGGGGGTAGCATTGTAGTGTGCCTCGGGTGACTACGTGTTTAATGGGGGCGGTGGTGTTGCACACGCTGCAGGCAGCATACTGTAGTAGAGGTGACTGTGAGGTGGGCTGGTGATGAACCGCCCAATCGCTGCCCCCATTCATTCTCAATTATAAGCCTGCTTGTACTGTTACGCACATAGCAGGAAGTTGTCTCTTGTCAGTACAGGGTGGCCCAGATCAAATTATGCAGATCCAGATCATCTGGATGACTTTAATTTATGCAGGGACGATTCCAGTTCGGCGCAAAGGCGATTCTTCATGTCATCAGTTCGCACACTTTTCAGTGGTCCGGGATTTTTTGGGTGATTTTCTATGTAATAATCTGAATAAGTTATACCATAATGAAAATTGCATGATTAGATCTGGACGTGTTGACGCCTGGTGCCTTCCTGCCGTGATAACGTGGACAGTGCTGTGCAGAAGAGCTCATCTTAACCTTTTGTCTTCACCCTTCAAGAATGTCTCTGAAACACAAATCTGATGCAAGTGCTGGTGTTATAGTAAAGAAGAGAAAACCCATCACCATTGAAAATAAAGTAGAAATAATAAAAAGGTCAGAAAGAGGTGAAACTCCATCATTTATTGGCAGAGCACTTGGTTACAGTCGGTCAACAAAAGCATTTATTAAAATAATGTACCTGTTCCAACTTACATACAAATTTAACTTAAGTACAAACCTACAGTCCCTATCTCGTATGTAACCCAGGGACTGCCTGTATGCAATATTTCTTATCAATATTTCTTATGAACTGAAAATTGAAAGTGAAAACAAAATCCCATTAGCACATTCAGACTTGGCACAGCTACAACATTGGCATGTCTGACTGATGAAATTATATGTCTTACTTTGAGACAGTGGATTAATTTTTGACTTTAGAGGGCTGTCTTGCCTAAAAACAAATGCCCCTAAATGGGAGTCATTGTGTATTATACACTGGTATAACATATTGGTTTTCTAGTGTGATTTTGGTTGTTTGTTGGTTGATGAACGGTGTAGAGAAAGGAATTTAGGCGCTTTAGTCATTCTTAATTAAGTTATAAGTTTACATTTTATTATTGATTTGTTAAAATGTAATATGTAATTACTAAGGAAATGCAAAAGTATTACAAAATAAATATTACATGTCCTTGCCAAACAAGCATGAACCTTAAAGGATTCTGAATTAAAAAAAAAAAATAGAACTGTAAATATTCTATCTAAATGTAAGAAGTTTTGCCAACTGATAATTATAGAATAAAGCTAGTTCATGTAATACCTGTATAATAAACACACATAAACTATATGCATATGACCATTTGTAATGCGGAGCGCAAATGTACAATGTATTACTATCTTAATAATGAAGCAATCCAAACAAAATAAAGATCACAGTATTCCTGGATAAATGTACAAACGAGTGAGTGTACAAGAACACGCCTCATACACTGGATCAATTACAGCGTTGAACAGGAAATTGCTGCCATCACCCCTACAGTGCTTGTGGATACCATTGCCAATATGGAGCGCCATGTTAATATGTGTTGTGACAGATTAGGGATGTATCGCTCCCTTGAACCCCTGTCCAAGACTCCAGACACCAGGTAAAAGTCCACACAATGACTTTATTAATCGCCACAGTGCACAAAGCACCCTCTCCTCCACTATACTCATACAATCACTAATCAATACACAATAAACCAATCTTCCGACTCCCAGACGCGTTGCCACCCTTCCACCCAGCTCAGTTCGCCGTCTCGGAGCTCCCATAGTCCGTTTATTCTCCCTGACCCGGAAGTGTTCCCAATCCCCAGTCCATGTGATTCAACATCACTTCCGTGTCAGGTACAAGTCCTTCTTCTTCACCCCGGAAGCATGTCGCTCTTCCTTTGATGCACTTCTTGGTTATAGGGCACAAAGAAGTCTTCGGTCCTCCCTGCAGCTCTCTCTTGCAGCCCCTGTGGTATCCAGCAGGGCTGAGGATAAAAACTACAAAGTCCATGACTCCATGCTGGTCTTCGGGGCACCTCCATACTGCAGGGAGGGCTCCATCTGGCGGCCTGGGGGTATTGGCCGGGATGACAAGATGGCCAAAGACCACAGTGTTTACAAAAAGAAGGCGACCATTTCTAACACTGAATGTGATTGGATTGTTTAGATAGATAGACAGATAGATGTGTAAATTTCCCCTTGGGATTAATAAAGTATCTATCAAGGTATGCACTGTATTTATTTTGTTTGTATCGCTTTATTATTATGTGAGTAACACATCACAACTCAGGGCCTCTCCCATTTAGAATCTTCCTGTATATGTCATGTCTTATTTATTAAAAGAATAAAAAGTAAATACACTGTGGTTTCAGCACTGAAGCTGTGTACGTATTGCTGTATTCACAAATGATGGTGTGCCAGATTATTTTTGTTTAGTTAAGTATCATAATTGTTTAGGTTGGCCAGCTTGGATCATAGGCGAAAGGTGTTCAGCACTTATTGGTCTATAAACCACCAGTGATGCATATGATATTAAAATTCTATGTGTCTTGTGGTCACTTGTTGCTTTTATTTTACTCACAGAAATCTCCAGACCTCCTTTCACCAGGGATCCATTGCAACTACAGGGCACCTTGATTCGGACAGCACTGCGGAAGAGTTCACTGGGGTTTGGGTTCACCATTATTGGTGGAGATCGGCCTGATGAGTTCCTGCAGGTCAAGAATGTCCTCAAAGATGGACCTGCAGCTCTGGATGGAAAGATCGCTTCTGGTATGAATCTAGATACTAGTGCTGGGTATTAAGTGCTTTCAACCATTTGTGGGGGATATATGTATATTGTAGGTTTTCCGTCCTGGCACATGTTTGAAGGCTTTCTTATTATTTAAGAAACAAGCAAGAAGACATTCTTAGAAAATTCTGACAGTCTGTTCATAAAGTATCAGTTCAGCACAAGTAATATTTGTTTAATTTCAATAGATGTATTTAGGCAACAGTAGGTATAACTCCTGTACATTGATTCTTTACTTTGTTATTAACAATACATAGATAGATAGATACTTTATTAATCCCAAGGGGAAATTCACATAATCCAGCAGCAGTATACTG
The DNA here is from genome assembly GCF_016835505.1 of Polypterus senegalus. NCBI lineage: Eukaryota > Metazoa > Chordata > Cladistia > Polypteriformes > Polypteridae > Polypterus > Polypterus senegalus. The sequence goes on from NC_053156.1 coordinate 281,610,603, forward strand.
ATACAAAGAAACAATATTAAATTAAATAGTAATAAAAATGAAAAAAAATAAAATAAAATTAATGTTAGCATTTACAAGACTCAGACACCATAGCATAGTTTTATTTTACATATGTATTGCCCAGTGCTCAACATCTAATATGATTCTGTTCAGTTTATTTTAATTAAACCTTACATTACAGGGATAAGTGTCTGCAGACAGTCCCAAAGGTGCAGAACATTAAACATTTTGTAATAATGCAGTGAAAAACAGAAAAGCAAAGTGTGGCAGACCTAAAGCCTTAAACAGAGCAATGTCAGTAAACAATGACAATAAGTATGAAACCATACCAACGTAATGTTAGATTAGATTAGATAAACTTTTAGTCCTGAGGGCAAATTTAGATGGATACCACAGCAGAAACATAAAAAAACAAACATACAGACTCCCAGGACAACACTACAGTCAGTACTGTATTATTGCATATAAGCAAGTAAATAAATAAATGTATATTGTGCAAAATTAACTTTCAGCATAAGCATTTAGTTTGGGACTGGGATGTCTGAGGCAAGCATTGAATTGCCTAATAGCAGCAGGCAGGAAAGATCCCTGAGGCACTTCTTAGCATATTGTGCAGGAATGAGTTTGTGGCTAAAAGTGTTCTAAGAGAGTACCTCATGGAGGGGATTTTTCATGATGGCATCCAGTTTTGCTACCATTCCACAACAGCTTCCGATGTTTCCAGCATTAGCCCTGTGATGAAGCAGGCTTTCTTGATATGTTTGTTCTGGTATTGTGTTGGTTTTGAACTGGTTGCTTCCCCTATAGACCGCAGCATAGAACAATACAAGTATACTGGCTACTACAGAATGGTAGAGCATTTCTAGCAGCTTGAGACCAGAGTCTCCTCAGGAAGTACAGTCTACTCTAGCTCTTCTTGTACAGTGTCACTGTATTGTCAGACCAGTCCATGTTGCTGTTTATGTGAATCCTCAGGTACTTGTAGTATTGTACCACTTTCACATCTTCCTCATGAATAATGCCAGAAGTATTCCTGATATTGAGTTTCAGGCATTTCTACCTGCACCACAAGGCACGTTCTCCACAAGCTTCCTGTACTCTGACTTGGCTCCATCATTAGTGCACCCTATTAAGGAGGAGTTATTTGAGAAATACTGATATTATACTGGAAGTCCACTGTGTAAAGGGTAAACAGAAAGGGAGACAGGACAGTTCCCTGTGGTGCTCCAGTATTGCACACCACTATTTGACACACAGTCCCTGAGCCTCACAAACTGTTATCTGTATGTTAGGTAGTCCATGATCCAGAAAAGTGTGGGGTGCTTCAAGATGCATAGCCTTAACCTTTTTTTGTTCCCAGCGAATGAGGCAGAATGTTGTTAAAATCACTGGAAATATCAAAAAATACTTTCCTGGCTGTGATTCCAACATTGTCTAAGTGGGAGTAGGCTCCGTAGACCATGTACATCAGAGTATACTACATACCTTTGTTTCTGAAGGGCAAACTGCAGAAGATCAAGATGTTCTTTAACTAGGAGTCAGAGCTATGTCAGAACCAGCCTCTCAATTGTCTTCATGATGTGTGTAGTACAAGCAACTGGTCTGAAGCCCTTGGGATCACAGGAATGCCCTTTCTTTGGTATTGGGTCTACACAGGATGTTTTCCACAGCTGCTGACCCTTCAGTAAACTCAAGGAAGGAGAGAACAGGTGCTGAAGGACCCCACAGAGCTAACTGGCATGTGTTTTCAGCACTGTGGGGCCGATTCCATCCAGCCCCACAGCCTTGTTCATGCAGAGTATCCCCAGTTCTCTTTTTACTTAAACAGCAGAGACAGACAGGAGACCATACGTGTGATGTCGCTGTAGAGAAAGCTAGAGATGATATTTGGGATTCCAGAAATTTCTCAGCTTGCACACAGTGGCTACCATTGCTGGGGTAGGGCTGGACAGACAAACAGTCAAACCTGTCGAAGAACTACTTCAGTCAGTTAGCTCTGTTGTTGTTGTTGTTCCCTTTCTCTACCAGTAGTCAATGATAGTACTCCTCCCATTCCATACTTCCTTCACGTTGCTCTGCTGCATCTTGTATTCAAGTTTGTCTGTGTAGTTGGCCTTCCTCTCACAGAGCTGCTTCCTCGGTTCTGACTGCACCCACTTGATGGTGCAGGTAATAATGGTAATAAAAAATGTAATTTTGTTCCTGATTTATATGTTAACCAGACTGTAAAGGTTACTGGGATGATAAATAGTGATAGTAAATGGGTGATGCAGACTAATTGGTAGCTCATGTGCTTATACAGTAGAATCTTGGTCACATAGCAAGCAGATTGAAATCATAGATCTGTTAAACTTCACTCATAATTATGTTCTTATGCTTCCAGGAGATGTGATTGTGGATATAAATGGTACATGTGTTCTAGGAAAAACGCATGCAGATGTGGTTCAGATGTTCCAGTCTATTGCTGTCAACCAATATGTGAATATGGTCCTCTGCCGTGGCTATCCTCTTCCTGAAGATGCCAACAGTGACCTCAGTGGTGATATTGTAACAAGCACACCTCTGATCAATGGTCAGACAGGCCCTACTCAAGCAGAAACTGTCCAGGGTCCTCATGATGTACATTATTTCACTACTGACCAGAATGGGAGGCCAGTGGTTCAAGTTTTACCCAATGGTCGGTTCAATGGCCCTCTAACAGACTTTGAAGCAGTCTCATCTTCTGGTCTTTTGCAGCCAGAGCTGGTAACACTTTCTTTACTAAAAGGACCCAATGGGTTTGGCTTTGCAATAGCAGACAGCCCCCTAGGGCAGAAAGTTAAGATGATTCTTGATGGACAGTGGTGTCGTGGACTGCTAAAAGGTGATGTTTTAAAGGAAATCAACCGACAGAACGTGCAGACCCTGAGCCATGCCCAGGTGGTGGATATTCTGAAGGAGTTTGCAGTAGGGAGCGAGGTTTCTGTTCTCGTCCTGAGAGGAGGTAAGTTGGTTGTGCTCACCTGACAACTCATTTACATTGACTTTTTTTTGCTATAGTGATCCATGGTAAGAAGTAGTCTTTTTTTTTTTTAAATCAGTTGAATTTGCTCAACCCTGCCAAAGGTTCTGAGACCTTCAAATCTTAAGTAATGCATTTAAATGTTATTTAACCCATGAATTCACATTTCCCCACATGTATAAACCTTTATCAGTGTAGAGAAACATATAGCAAATTCTTGTTCCATTAACCAGAGTTGTTATTGCATTGTGTACCTGTATGTCAAAAAAGAAGCCCCTGATTAATTTTCTGGGGATTTCAAAATGTATTTATTTACTTAGTTATTTTCATCTGAAGTTATAACATTGTGTGTGTTTAGCAGCTTTACTTTAAATGTAGATGTACAGGCCAAAATTTTGTCATGTTGTCAGCCTTCCAGACCATATTTGCTCTTCACATGTGCATAGGACAGTGTTGCCAAATGGCGGAGAGTGTGGAGAGCTTAAAGAGTTGCCAAATGTGACTGTTTTAAAAAGCAGCAAAAGGGCCAAAATATTACTAAATATCAGACAATTCTTAAAAGCACTTTATTAATATCTGGGAGGAAAGAATATATTGAATAATGCATTATACAGTCTCCATAATTTAATGTTCAATTAATAATTATTTTGACATTTTATTCCAAACTTAAATTGACTTAAGGGTGTTTCCATGGCTCATCTTATATTGTATTTATATTTACTTGCTTAGCTGATGTTTAGAAAGGGTATGGAAACTGTAATAAAATCAAAATAACTATAGTTCTAGCTCAGAAAGGAGTATAAGATACCAGTTCACACCACAAATAGTTTTCTTTAAGGTTTTAGAGTGTATGAATTAGCTGTTTAATGCAAATGTGCTACAGTAGTAGTAAAGACAACAGAACGAGCAGAATCACAGTTGGTAGTCTGCTCTGCTGCTTCATACCTGTCCAGTGTTTACTTATTCTTCTGACTTATCCTTAAGAGTATTTGCCTTTTCAATGTATGTACTATTGGCTATGTATGAATGGCCATGCCCATCTAAGATAAACAGCCTGCAGACTGGGCCCGTGTATGAATCACATCTTGTACAATATTTCTCTCTGCATACATCCGAAGGCTGTTGGAAAATGAACATGATTGTCTATCCTTAGATTTTCATGTTGAAATGTCCAAGGAGAATTAGGCCCCAAAGAGAGTTATTCTTATTTGCTGCAAAATTTGAAAGCTACATTGCCAGACTACAGCACCCTAAGGCCAGGATTGTTTGTTTAGAATTTTGTTTATAATTAATAATGATTTATATGAAACCTAAGACTCACAGAAAATAAAAGTTGGAGAGTATATAATGCAAAATTGTAAAAGCGTAAATGGGACTTGTACTGTTTGTGAACATGCAGTGTAAACCAGAGAGAAGCTTTTTAAATTCAAATACAAATGAGCATTTACTGCCATTATTAATAATGCATGTTCTTGCCAAAGTATTTATTGTGCTAGAATGTACAATATAATTAATAAATGTCAGGAAATACTTATTGCAGCTTCTCATAAAGTCATTAAGTTTGATGGTATGACACTTCTTTAGACTTTGTGCTCCAAATGTTGTGTTAAATGGGTAAGCTCGAGGCTAACAGGCGGATGTGTAACTTGCACATGCTTGCCTTCCCTCAGGAAGCTTTTATCTTTAGCCTTATATTCTTGATATCAAAGCTGAAACTCACAATGCATGAAAGGTTATAACTGTCAATTAACTTCAAAATATATGGATTTTAATGTGTAAGAATCCCAAACAAAACATAGTCATGTAAAGACTTATCATGTAAGACTTATCAAAGAGTTCAAAATCATTTTAATTGGTTTTATTGTTAACCTTCTCTAAATTATAGGTGTTTATAGTAGTTCACCATTTTTTGGTTTAACCACTAAATGTAATTGTATAACACCTCATAGTCATATTTAGCTGCTAAATGCAGCAGGCCCAGGTCAACCAATGATCATGGTTATTCACACCCAATGGTCTTATATAGCTTTTAAAAAAAAGATATAGTGATGATAATGCAATGCAGAAAATTAAATAATATTTTTTGATTAGTCACACTGGTATGAGTGTTATCAATATGTTGCTGGTGGTGGTACAATTTATTAACACAGGAGTCTTAAATCAATTGTATTATGCATAGCAGTTTTTGTGTACAATGTTGTATCTGTCAGAAGTAAAAGACAAATTCAGAGAAGAGAGAGAGAAAAAGAGAGGTTCCTTCAGTTTAAATGTTGTGGCCACAATGAAGCCAGACAATGATTGTTTTCTTAGTATATTTTTACATACCTTTTTACGTTAAATCAGTCATTTAAGAAGCAAAACACTAGTTGCTTACTTAAAATAAAAATCAGTCATTGTCGAGTTTCTTTTTTTTTCTTGTCAAGTCATCAAGTGAATATGGCTGCTTTGTTTCACAGATATTTAAGCTGTCTTTGTATTGTTAGGCCACATCAACACTAATACATTCATATTTAAAAACATGTACATTTATTAACATTTTTGCATTTTGTCCACACTACCACATCATTTTCATCACCTGAAAAGGTGATGAAACTTTAACTTTAAAACTTCAACTTTAAAAAAAAAGCGACCTTCAGAGCTATATACTCCTGGAAACGTAGCATCAGCATTTCATTGTGGACAAGTATAAATGTAGTTTTCTGAAAACAATACTCTAATTACACTGTGATTTGTTCATGCTTATTTCGTGGCCCTTCCCTGATGGGATTCTGTTCATTATAACGGCTCATTACCTGACTCTGGTTACCCTTCACTGAAGAAAATTATTTTCCAGCATAATGGGCATAAAAGAGTTTCTTTTTGTGGCGCTTGTTGCGTTGCTTACCTGTATGCATGTAAATTGCATTTTTTAAATTTAGAATGCTGCACACATGTAAAATGCAAATTACGTGCCAGTCACTACAGTTTTGTGATAAATCCTGTGGCCATTGACATTAACTAACTTTTTGTAGTGAAAAATTCAGAGCCCCATTAAAATCAACTTGTAAATAACTCGGTTGACCACCTTTAATCAGCATTTATCACTTAAACTTAATCTGCTCAGTAAGAAGGAGCCCATTCTACAGAAAAAATTATAACAAGGCACTTCATGAAATGGGTGGATGTAGAATGCAGCCATGCTCACAATATTTTAGGACAGAGAGAGACACAAGAAAGCACAGTGAAGTAAAGTGATGATAGAGACAGACACACTTTATTTATTGAGTTACCTTCATAGATGTTCTTTGGTACAAGATGTGCTCTGATTGCTGTGGACTGCTTATAATCAATCCTTTCAAATTAACATAGAGCTCTTTTTTTAAGTGTCACTTTAACATTTGCTTTGTTTTTACTTAATGACAAGACAACTGTCACCAGTTCTGAACTTTCAACTGTAATCAGCACATTAATGTGACATGGGATCAATTTACTCCATATCTTTAGATAATTTTTATTTTTCTTTGCTGTGTACATGTTGTCGGAGTCCTGCCTGCACTGATAGTTTTAAAAGCACATAGCAGTTGGATTTTCATGGGGCTCTCAGTTTTTCACTACCCAGTCCCTTCAGTGGGTTTGCCACCAATGCATGCATGCCCAGTGTACGCGAAAGCCACAGTTACACGTGTTTTATTATTATTGTAAATGATAAATGTGTGTGAGGAGATCATTTTTGTTTTAAAGTTTCATTTTTAGATGAAGATGTGGTAGTGTGGACGTAACCTCATTCACATTTTTAAAACTTAGCATTTTATGGGACTTGTCTTATTCTTTTGAGGTAGTGCTTTTCCTTTTGCTTAGAAAATTAATTGGTTGATTTTTTTCTGTAAAGTTTCTAGTATACATATGTTAAGTTATAATGTTTTAAGATTCTCCAGATCTAGTCTTAAAGGAATACTTCACCCAAAAATAATTTTTAATCTGTTATTTACCCATGTACTTCTTAGTGATAGCCATTGTTGGATAACAGCACATATCAAAACATCCATGAAAAAACCTAAATGTCACTCGCATTCCATAATCCACAAGTCATCCAGTCATATGCTCACAAAGCGCATATTTTTAATAAAATTTTGTTAAATAAAAATAATTTCTTAATGTGGAATGTTCTCATGAACTAAAGTGAAGTGTGCCCAAACACAACTAACCATTTGAATTGTTGACCTACCCCCAAAAGGATTCATTGGTCATAAGTCCAGCCAAGTGAGAATTTATTCTTTGGCCAATATTGAGCTTCATGTGATCGTAACATTGAAAGGTGCACTGAGAGGCAAGTACAACTAAAGATTCTACATTTTAGGAAGAGACTATCCATCCATTATCCAACCTGCTATATCCTAAATACAGGGTCACAGGGGTATGCCTAGTGTATACCTGAGATGCTTCAAGAAGCAGAAGGTCTGTTCAGCTGTTCAGTTTCAAATATACTCCAGTTATGGATATGAATATAATGACATGCTACAGGTCTACAATTTACAGTCTGGTTCATTTCTGAGTATGTTGTCTAGCATTGGTCACCATACACACCTATTCTATCAGAACCTTTATCTCTGTTCTGCATGAAAACATAAGATTCTTTTTTTTTCTTGGCCATCACTACAGACTACATGGAGTTGGCAACATCTAAAATAAATAACATTTTTGACTGGAGCATTCCTTTAATAGTGCAGCATTCATATTGTGTTTCACAGTGTGTTTGTTGGACCCTGTGGGGATCAGTGCCGGTTCACTTCTGCCCTGCTTTACCCACAGACAGCTGTGATTTGTATATAGTTAGAATGATTTATTTGAACTGTATTTGTACCAGTAAGTAAATAATGTTAAAGAGAAAACAAATAGTACATTCCAAAGGTTGAGTATACTGGTAAAATTCCTTTACAACGAATATCTTTACAACAAAATTTTCATTACAGCGAAGTATTTTTATGGTCCCGACAACTTCCCCATATGACACGAGTCTATAGAAATCTTGTTACTACAAAGTACATTCAGCAGATACTTTCATTACAACGTAGTGCACAAAATACCTTGAAATGCCTGAATGAATCATCCACAGGGCAGTTAGTTCTTTGACTGCAGCTCAGTTGATCCCCAAACAGGAACACAGTTTTTTTTTTCTTTGTTCGAACTTTCCTCGTACTGTGTTTTTTTTTTTTTTTGTGTCTCCTGCAGTTTTCAGTGAAACCTTTTGATTATTGCTCCTCAACTTTTGAAAAACATCCACTGGAATTTAACTCATTGTCACCCTCCTTTAGAAATGGCAGACACAGAAAAATGATAACAGTTCATATTAGAAAAAAAACAAAACTTTTTCAGCTCTCAGTTGCGGCAAAATGAAAAAAGACATTGCCAATGAATTTGGAATTTCGCCATCAACACTGTCAACTTTCTTGAAGAAAAATCTCGGGTTCTAAATGTATGTGGACTGCTGCATTTGAAGATGTCAAAAAAGCAGTTTTTATGTGGTTCAGTGATGCTCGTTCAAGAAACATTCCTATTAATGCGGCACTCACTCAAGAAAATGTGAAGTTTGTAAACTCTTTTGGGACCTCTCCCAACTAGACAGCATGCCACAGTGCGATCACCTTGCCTGTGGAAGACTGTTTATATGTTGCCAGGGCAACAGCAGGCTCACAGTTGTGCATTTACAAGGAACATTGTAAATGCAGAGAACAGGATTACTTGGCCACTAACCTGACCACGACCCTGCCTGACTGCTGTGTCTGTTTATAGGAGAATGGCAGCTCCCATTACAATAAATAACCGTGCTGTTCCAGTTTCAAGCTGAATAAAGCTGGTTTTGCTAAAGTACTGAGACTCAGCCTTGTGTTTTGGCATCATTTGCACCCTGAAAGTGTATTATCGCAAGAAAATGCTGAAAAAAATTCTTGTCAGCATAACTTGTAGACAGGAGAAGATTAAAATTAACACGAAAGGAGCTATTGAAATGATTACAGACGCCTGGACGCAATATAAAGAAAGCACTATAGTAACAAATACAGAATCTCATTACAACAAAATATATTTTTTTAGGTCCCTGGAAGTTCATTATAACGGAATTTTACATATGTATATATGTATGTATGTACAACATGGAAAATATTACATTACAAGGACCTTAGCACCAGATGTTGTTATGGCATTAAAAATGCATTTTCTACTATTTTTAGTTCTCATTTATGCAGAATATTTTTATTAATTGAAATGGAAGTATACGTAGAATCAAAAAGCAGATAACAGAATTGTTACAAGCCTTTCGTCTCTCCCATGTTTATATTTTGCCACCTTTGCAAATGAATACTATATGTCTGTGGATCCTGCAAAGTAGAAGGTATTGTATCACTCCACTTGAAGAGTTTGCACTAGTATTCAGTTCAGCATAGTGCACAGGATGTGTACTCCAGAGCTGTGCTGTTGAAGTTTATTCTATTGCATTTTTTGGTTTGTTTTGTACATTCAACAAAAGGTGATACTGAGATCAGCTGCCTCACCATATTTGGTTTAAAATTGAAATTATGCCAAACAGGTGCTGTTGCTTTTTTGACTGCACATTATAGCATTCTCTGGCGTCGTCAATGAAAGCTTTTTTTCCCTGTGCATGTAAGATTTAAAGCAGTCTTTTCAGAATTAGATTCACACTTTTTGTTTTTAACCTGCCTAAAGTAGTTGCTTAGGAAAAAATAAATCCTAAATTTTTATTTTCTTGATTTAGGACAGTGCTGTTGATATAATAACCAAATATTTAATCTTTTAATGGTATTGAATATCTGCCCAAACCTAGCGCCACCTGTATACTATTGTAGCCTGAGCTGTCTAGGTACCTTTTACATAATTCTGATTAACAGGTCTTGGTAGTTGGGTGGAGGGTTGTCATTATTTGCTTATTTTATCCATAACTTCTTTTGGTATGTCAACATGTTCTATCTTTTGCTTTTTGCTTAACAGGTCAGACATCACCTGTGAAGTCTTTGATTCCTGTAAGTTATTTTACTTTTGCCTGTCTTTAACTATTCATTTTGTGGTATGAGGCACAGATGCTAGATAAACATTTGCAGGATGTAAGCATTGTTAATATATATTTCAGAGTGATCTTAATTTCACCCTCTCCGGTGACCAAATGTCTACCACCTCCTCCATTTGTTTGCAAATGCACTGTGTTAGCTGCATTAGCAGTGCAACTTTTGGCTGACATCTACATGACAATTTGTTGACATTGAAATAATGAGTTAAAAGTAATGATGTGGAGTATTTGGTATTCTCTTACTAGTCAAAATATATTTTCCTTGTTTCCAATAGCAGAGGACTGAAAAACAAGATGTAAGTGGGAGCTGTGAGGCCCTAAACACACTTGAGCCCCTCCCTCAGCCACTCCCTCTGCCTCCAAATGCCATACGTTCGTCTTCTCCAAAGCTTGATCCTAGTGAGGTGTACAACAAGTCTCGAGCTATGTTGGAGACCAAACGTAAGTTCCCTTACTAACATGAAAGTGTGCTTTTGGATTAATTGGATAACAGGCTAGAAAATATAACCTCAAATCAGTGTCATGATAATTTGATATGTTTACCTTGATAACAATAAACTAAAAATACATATTATTTAACCTTAGTCCAAATATACTACTTTTAACACTTCACCATGAAGCAAAAACTGCTCCAGAGCTGATCCATGATACTGCCAGGTTAAAACAGCAAATATACAAAGGTAGATGCTAAACCAGTGAACTTCACAATAAAAAAGTTACTGTAAACTTGACTGGTCATTTGCGGTGTGATGATCCCAATCTGATCTGGTCTTGCTTCGTATTTATAGTAACGAGAATAACTTTCAGGTTTAGTGTTGTTGCAATGTGCCGTAGACCTGTGGACTAGCAGTGGACCAAGATTAAGGCTAATTGTTGTTGCAGTGAGCTTCTGGGTGTTTCCAATATCATTTGTTCTAATATGAACTATAACCAAGGGACCTTCACCTTCCCTCACCAGTAAATGGTCACTCTTTGGGCTCTGTGGGAAACTCTTGCTCCCAGTAAGCAGCATGCTGTGGTTGACTCTCAATCTCTACAGCATATCGAGTTTGTGGTATTTCGGAGGACCGAATCCCCAACAATAAGTTCTTCCCTTTTCTGCCTCTAATTCTCTTTTTAACTTGGTTTGAAGGCAGAATTTTCTCAGACCTTTGAAGCAAGTTATTCCTGATAATTAGTTCAATCTTATTTTCTGATGAGATGCTGTAGTGCCTTATTCCTCTTTTGACAAGTTGAATCCACGTTTGATTTTTGTGGCTTGTAACTGCTTGATGCTCTCCTTTAATTTGGACAGAAGCATCCAAAACTTTTGGTTTGTACTTGTGTGATTGATGAGTCTCTGAAGCTGTTTTTCAAGATCTGAAACCTTTATGGTGAGGTTTGCTATTTTCATGCAGTTATCACGTATGTAGTCCAGTGTGGTGGGATCTTGAATAACAGTCCACATATTACATTACATGCTTGAGAACCATTTTTCTACTTTTGTTCTTTACAGATTCTTCTCTAATCTTTTATTTCGGCAATTGATTTTTCAAGAGATTAAGGGTTTTGGCATTGGTATTGTTTTTTTAGAATTTTCAAATGCTCAGAGTGAATAATACTTAGAATACATTACCTCGTCTGTTGTTGTTTTAACAACTGAAATTATTTTTAAGGAGTTTGTATAAAGACATACTTTTTTCTTTTCCTTGTGATCTGCCCCATTAAATGTAGAGGAATTTGAAGCAGCATTTCGTTAATTGAGAGAGGGTGAGACATTGTGGCCGGTGTGCTGCTGTTAATTGACAGTCAGACAGCCAGCTGAATAAACAAAGCAGAAAACACATAGCCAAAATAAGGCTAGCTGCGAATTTGTTTAACTTGGTATTGATCTTGTTCAGCTGTTCAATGAGACAGCACTTAGACCTGAGGATCGGCACCCATTCGTACTGTACTATATACTACATTATGGGGTCTTGCTTTGCTGCTGGTACGGTACTATATCGGGTATACTGCAACTTAGCGGACAAGTCTACAAACTGAACTGCTACAGAAGTCGGCATCAAAATCACAGTCAACTGCTATCCAGGAAATCTAGATATATTTTGCCAAACAGCAATTTGTATGTAGTTGATTTTTTATTATGTTAATTTTACTATGTAAAACACAAGCCTTAAAAATGTATACACATGTACTGTATAAATATATGCTTTTTAAGAAACCATGTTTGGGAGCAAAGTCATCTGACTATGAGTCGACCATACCTTAAGTGCTTACTCTCGGCTGAAACAGCAGTTGTAGCACTAAGACAATGGAGCCTCAAACCATACCCCAGGAGTGAAAGGTTGCGATGGAAGGAGACCAGTGAGGTGAAGAACACAGCTAAACTTATTTTAAAATGGCAGAATTTCTCAATAATATATGTATGTTTTCCAAAAATACCATGGCATTAATCTTTTACAGCCTGCATGCAATCTCAAAATGCTAATGAATATCTAAGAACATTCTAAGGTTTTTACCCTTCAACCACCAATTGCACCAGTCCCTCTTAGCCCCATTTTAAACTGCACAAACAGGCACAATAATTTTTAATTTAATAAAAAATACTTTGCTTTGAAAATCAATTTTATGTGATAAATTAGTACATTCCATTATTATGAAAAAATAACTGGCTTGAAAAATACTGAACGTAGAATATGTTTGAATTAGCATTTAATGAAAATTGCTAGCGTATTTCAAACTGCACATATATGAAAAATATAGATCGTTTAATATTAGCCAAAAGAAAAACAAATCTAAATGTTTTGCTTCTAATACATTTTTAATACAAGTTATGTTAGAATTTGAAATATACAATTCATGAAAAAAGATAAGTTTTAAACTTTCACAGTACCATTCGAATATAGAAAATAATGATTCACATCCCTTGTGAACCTTTAAAAATTACATGCATAGATAAGTAAATAAAATCCTTCTTGTGTTGTTCCTTCAGTGTCCATGTAGCCTTTGCAGGCCTTTTACTTTGAGTTGTTAGCAAAGAACAAGCACAATCTTTTCTGGTTTCAGTCAAGACCCAAGGCAGTAACATTTCCACCTGAACTGAAAATCCACTGAAAACTGCCAGGCAGATTTTTATCTTGGCAGCTTTCACTGTGTTTATTGTAAATGTCAGACACTGCCGTATGAGAATCTTTTTTTTCTTTGAAGGTATGATACATCCCTTGTCAAGGTTTTAAATGAGTTTTTTGAAACTACAGTGTTTCACAGTAGCTATAGGGAACATGTCCATTGTTATTTAGTATGTAATGGTATGAGTAGTCTTGTTTCTTCTTTGTGAATCTTTTCAGTATTGAGTAGCATTATTGAATACTTGTGTTAGAGACATATCCTGTGAGTACTCGCTTTCACAAGGCTTTTTCATTTTTTACAAAGCATTTCTTCTTATTCCACAACATTGTTGTGTTTTAAATGATGAAGTAAGTTGCCTATATTATGTTTAGTTGTTGAAACTGTTTTGTGTAGCCAAACATGAAATATGACCAAGTGATCAACACTACATCCTTTTTAGATACCACCTGTCATGGGTTTCTTTTAAAGTAATGTTCTTAAGTCACTCTGCCATGGAGGGAGGCGGCCCCTTTTATAGTCCCCCGGATGTGCTCCAGGTGCCTCCTTGCAGTCTTCCACCGGCACTCCCCAGTGTGGCGGAAGTGCCAGCTGTGCAACCGGAAGCACTCTGGGTGTGCCCACTCCTCCAAGGCCCACAAGCACTTTTGGTTATGGCGGGTTCCAAAGGCATTGGGGCGCCCACTGTCTGGAGGAGGCGCTTGGACATCAACCCAGCATATACAAGAGTAAAAAAAGAACATCCAAATAATAAAAAATACTTTATGAAAAACACCCTCCAAACCCCACCTTATTAATCAACCCCCTTCCTTTGACATATATTGCCTTTAATTCCTGTATGTCTAATCATTTTCTGATGATGATGATAATAGGTTGTCCAAAGCTTTTGGGAACTATTTTTAAAACACGACTCATGTAAATACATAAACACATAAAAAAAATTTTTCCTTCACACTAGCCCAACCTCATTTGTCCTTGATCTCCCTGCCTACCAGGGGTTCAGCATAAGCCTTTATTGTTGTCTCATGCCTGAAACACTGCTTTTATTTTAAATGAACAACAAAGGCTGAACCAGGCAGAATGAGCATTAAAATGAGGGGAAAACGCATGAAAGCGTACAGTGGGGAAAACCTTTGCAAATATAAGTAAAATTTGAAATGGTGGGAGTTTGAAGTTAGTAGATTTTGAATTTGTTAGATTGCCCAAGCCTTGCTGATGGCGTTAACATTATGAAATTTTAGTTAAGATCCATCATGTACTGATCAAAAGAATAACTGTAAAAAGCTATAATTTCATTTGAGCTCTTTTTGTATTTTTTGTAGCACCTAACACTAAGGAACTTGATGTATTTATAAAGAGGAAACAGGATTCTGGCTTTGGATTCCGGGTTCTTGGAGGGGAGGGGCCAGATCAGCCGGTAAGTTGCTGTTAACTAATTTTGTATATTGCACCTTGATAAATAGCCAGCTAAGAACAGGCCTGAAGCTTAGAAATGATTTTCTTCTGACGGATGTCATTTCCCATCGTATACAAATAAAATTTATGATCACTGTCCCTCTATTGTCAGGTGTATATTGGTGCAATTGTACCCCTTGGTGCTGCTGAGAAAGATGGCCGTCTTCGCGCTGGTGATGAGCTTGTGTGCATCGATGGTGTGCCTATTAAAGGAAAGACGCACAAACAGGTCCTGGAATTGATGACTACAGCAGCCCGAAATGGACATGTCCTTCTCACAGTCCGTAGACAGGTGCTGTATACAGGTAATGAGTAACTGTTCTGTTAAAGCGCCAGCATTATATCTCACATTTATAAAGACCGATTCAGGAGAGGTTGTTGATAGACAGTGACTAAGTAGTGCTGTGCCAGTGGCTGTTGGCACAATAAATTATTATGAAGTAGACCATTACTTTTCTGTCTTGCTTCTGTCATAATAGAGGCTCATGTCTGCATTCTTAACATATCTTCTTTGATTGTTCACTCATCTGGAAACCTGTACTAGATGTTAAAGCTTTCCTCTCTTTGCCTTGTAATTTTGTTTGTGTTGGACTGACTTTTTCATTACAAGTAATTACTATAAAGTAATCTCTCTGGTTGAATCTGCTTGCCGCAGCAGTCTTACCATATTAATGCACTTTGTGTGCTTCTCAGTGCTTTAACAGCACCAAAATAAATCAGTGTTTCTTAAGGTCCTTCTCTTTATGCTTTTACTATGAATCCTCAGTTTTCTTATCTTCCACTAGCCCAAAGGCTAGTTCTGTGGACAAGATTGCAGGGGAAACTGACTTTGTGTGAATGTATCCATATGAGGGAAACATGTTATCATCATCAACATCATCATTTTTTAATTAATAATTAATTAAATGGTGCAGTTATCTAAGGTAACTTAAATCAATATTAATCGCAATTGTTCCTGTACATTTTTTCCCACAACTGGAGTACAGGCAGGTTATGTAACTTCCTCAGAACTGCATAGTGAATCAGAAGTAGTAATTTAACTGGCAGCTTTGTAATTCAAACCATGTGCGTTAGCCACTACTCCATATTACATTCTTCTGTCATTCCCTGGATTTCTGAACACAGAAGCAGTTCTACAATGAAGGCATTTTTTTTTTTACTCTTTGTCTCCTGATTTAAGCAGAGGCTTCTGAAGAAAATGGAAACCCTGCTTCAGATTTATTGCTGAATGACTCTCCACCTGTAATCTCTAGTGAGATTCCTACCAGGCTCCATGTAGACCCTTATGATGTATTACTCCAGCGGAAAGATAATGAAGGCTTTGGGTTTGTCATCCTTACCTCTAAAAACAAGCCACCACCAGGAGGTAAGTAGCATCAACTCAGCTTCTTTATGTGTCTGGTAAAAGATGGGGTAGCAGTTGATTCTTCTCAATCATTGTTTCAGAAGAGAAAAGATAGCAATATTTTCATTGACCAGATGTTTTCCTTCTAGAGACAATTATAAGTATGTACAAATGTTTTTGTTTGTGAGGTGCATACGTAGATACTACCAATTACTTTATTTTAATCAAAATAGTTATCCTGTATGCTGTTGCATAAAGAGAAATCAGTTAGTTTTGAAAGATTAAAAAAAAATATGTAATTTAAGTAAATGGCAGTTTCATAAGCCTAACTGCAATATGTCAGAATCTTTCAGGTTACTGGTTTATATTACATATGAAGTGTAAAAGAGATGACATACATTAGCCAGGTTTCCATCCAAGGATTTTTTGCGAAAAAATATTTAGCGCTTCAAATTTTAGCTGATGGAAATGCTAATTATCGATAAAATGTTGTACATGTCGACATAATATTTTTCCGTTTAACTTTAGCGCATAAATTCCATATCGATACTTCAGATGTCGCAAAAACTACATTGGAAACATTTTTTGTCGGAAAAAAGGGCTTTAACGCAAATAAATGTGTCACATGATACATTTTCATCACGTGCAATCAAAACGAGAATAGCGGAGCGGTTCGTATGGTCTGATGAAGAGACTCGTTATTTCTCGTGATGGGCCAATGCAGTAGCGGATAGGCTGGGTCTCCTGCTACTAAAAGGGGTACCTGAACTCCCTCCACATCAACTGTAGCCTGGGGGTGTCTCTCAGGATGTCTAAATAATACAAAAACCGCAAAGGTAATTTACTGTGCCAGTCAAAATATTGAATAAACCGTGTGTTTCATTATCTAAACATTTTTATTATTAAATGGCAGATGTTTTAGCATATATGAGAAATTCTCTCATTAATATTAACTTTAATTTTTTTTTATTAAACGTCGTTATTTTGTATTAATTCAAATTTCAGTTTTAATTAAAAACCTTAAGGGAAGCAGGTTACAGTACTGATTCAGTTGTTATCGCACAGAGAAGGGATGTTGAAAGGTAGGCTCACCTGTACAGATCCGATGCTGCAAACACAGCTGCATCATGGGCACTTCCAGGAGTGCCAACGCAAATGTCTCGTATCATACACCTGTCATCAACAAGGGCCTGGAGAACAATAGATGGCCACCCTTTGCGATTAATGTAATCGCGGTAGCCTTCTGTCGGGGGAAGAATAGGCACATGCGTGCCATCCAGCGCACCGTAAATCCGTGGCACAAGATACACCAAGGAATTGCGGTATGCAATTTCATTGGCCTCCGCTACAGTCGGAAGTCTGATATAACGCCGCATTAATTTTTCTTTAGTAGCAGTGCACACAGCATATACACATCGATGGACGGTAGTTTTACCAACCCCGAAAGTTTCTCCAACTACTCTATACTCGGCGCAGGTTGCCAGCTTGTAAAGGGCGATGGCAATCCGCTTTTGGGTTGGAATTGGTGGTCGATGGCAACCTGTGATTGGCGCAACATCAGGACTGATGAATCCACACAACATCTCAAAAGTTGTCTGTGTCATTCTAAAATGTTGCAGCCAGAGATTTTCTGTAAAGTGTGTCTCCACCTCCTCCTCCCAGAAGGTATTATTTTGTCGTCTCTCCCATACCCGTGGGTTTCGTCGCACTGGGGTACTTTCTTCGAGCTCTAGGGCTATCGGACAAGCAACTGCTTCATTCTGCTGTCGTCTTCGGATATTATGTACAATTCCAATTATTTGTGAAACTGAAATAACAGTAAGCTGATAAATTTCAAAAAACTGTCTAAATAATCTCTCCATTTCTTTGTTTCTTTGTTTAGTGGAGGGGGTGTAACGTGGAAAACAAAAGGTAGATAATTTGCGACATACACAAAATTATGTATGGAAACGGCTCACGGGCAGATTTTTTTTCGCGATACAACAAAACTTATGCGACAGTTCGTTTTTGGGGGGATGACGTCATCACGCACACCATTTTATCGATAAAAAGCCAGTTGGATGGAAACAGGCTGGAGACAGCAAATTTCGCAAATTTTTTTTACGTATATTCTGTTTGTCGATAACAAAATGTTGCAAAAAACTGGATGGAAACTTGGCTATATTTAAGCAAGCAGCTGACATTTCAGAGGTGGCATGAGCAAAGATGACTGTCTAGCTTGGCAGGGACATGTTGATCAGTGTATTCCATGTTCCACAGAACAGAGTGTGAATACTGCATTCAGTTATAAGTATTGACTAATGATGGTGAAATGTCTAAAAGTTGCAAGCTCTTACAATAATTAGACCTTCAGTATGTGTCTTCGTAGAAATTTAAGAAATTCCTGTTGATCACCTGTTACCTGTCTTAGAAATACATGTCATCTTATTTTGCGTCATTTTATACAGCTGTAAATTTTCTGGAAGGCAAAACTGTCATATGATTGTATAACCCCCATGGCCTAAATGTTTTATCAATACTCCTACCATAAACTTTTTCTTTCATTTCCCTTGTTGCCAACGAGTCACACCTCCGTTCTTAGGTAAATAATACAGTTGGCCATGGATGATTGGTTCCAGGACCCTCTGCAGATACCGAAATCCACAGATGATGAAGTCCTAAATGTAAAATGGCATAGTATTTACATACAGCCTATTGCACATATTCTCATATACTTTAAATCATCTTGAGATACAAAGAAAATGCTACGTAAATGGTTGGTGCACTGTATTGTTTAGGTAATAATAACTTCAGCAAGTGTCATGCCACTTTTCAAAAGGTCTAAGATTTTTATTTTCTTGTCGAGATAGCATTAGCTTTTGAGAGATTGCTTTGACCACTTATTTTCTTTTTAGGAGCCATTTTTTTCACAGAAACAAAAGGTGTACACGACATGACGCCAAGGTCCTTCTAGCCCCTAAAGGTCGGAATTACCAACTGAACGGCATTTTTTTTTATTATTCATTTATTTTTATTTAAATGCATGGCAGTGCTTGCTGCTGTGTGTGCACGTGTCCCATGTTGATTAATAACAGTTATGTTGGTTGAAACTTTAGTTTACCGCTTACCTACAGGTATTCTGTGTTGTGTCCAAGCTGTTTCTAGCCGGCACAGCCTTTTATACACACACGTCTGTATAGGTAAGCTTACTTAAGCTTAAAGCCGTTGTCTTGGCCAGACATATGTGGGTTGATGGATGGACTCTCTTTCATTGGTTTAGGCTAGAGTAATGGTTTAAGAAAGCCAGATTTCAGTACTTAGTCTTCTTTGTTTGAATGTGTTTATTTTCTGGAATATGTGTATATATCTTTTGTGTTTTGTTTTAAGACTTGCAGTACTTCGGAAAGTTTCAAACTGTTTCCCAACTTGATGATAAGTAGCGCTCAGAAGCCGAGGTTGGATTAGTGAGTGAGAAGGAGATTGTCTTTTGTAATTGCTAATCATAATAAAATGCTGTTGATCAGTGGGATATACAAGACTCCTTTACTCAGCCAATCATTTTGCCAGATGACATTAATTCTTTAGCTTTTACTCTACTATTACATATTTTAGCATTGTCCTCACTGACTATATCAGTGCATGATTTGCACATTCAAAGGAACAGTAAGTGATCCATATAACAATAGTAACATATAATAATTATAACTAGCCAACCCGCGGCGTACCATACGCCGCATAATCAGGCCGGTTTTTTAATGATTTTTAAGCACAGGGAGAAAATTAACATTTGAAAAATCGGTAATGTAATAAATCAGCAAGAAATGCAACATTATAACAATGCACGGAATGAACCAACACACAATCGTCCGTGACTGAAAACTGGCGGACCAATCTTGTTGATGTGAACGAAGGAAATGTAGACGCGTGCCTTCTGTTCTGACAGATGCGTTGACGATGTATTGCTGGAAGAGTTTGCCACTGGAATGCAAGACACTAAATGAAGATCTCATGGCAAGCCTGAAAGCTTAAAATTGGAGCTGTGTGACTCGCGTTCTTTTCGCGGTTCGCTTTTACTCAACATGGGTTAATTGTATATGCCAGCCTGGATCTCCGAAAGGGAATAGCAGTGGAAAAACCATCACAGTTCATATTGAGAACAGAGATACACTTGCAAGCATCTCCCCTTGGATATATGCAAATGTCGCGTTGTGCAGGAGGTTCCCCATCTTCACCTACAAAGCAGCAACATCAGTTTGACAGGATGGGGCGTTATACCTTCTCATATCCAGACCTGGATTTTCCATGAACACCATTCGTACAGCAGTAACGGAGTAACCGTGAGTGATAATGTCATGCATTTGCATGTAAGACTTTGCGAAGGGATTAACCTGGCATATCATGTTGTCTAGTTGAAGCAACAAAATGTCACTGCAAGCGCTATTACATTCCTTTGGCAAACGTTGACTGGTAGCCTCAGCAGAATCGAAGATATATAGCTGACCGTATTGTGGTGACATGTCAGGATTGTTATATAAAGGAGAGACCTGGTGATAAATTTGACCATGGATTCTGAAGGCATACGGTCCTTGTCCAGATGGTTGAGCGATGTGTGCACCCATTGACGCGAAAGCTAAAACAGAGTTGTATTCCCTGATATGATCACAGTAATTTCGGGACAGCGGGTTCTTGCCAGTCAAGAGGTCTTCCAATAAAAGAGGGGGCTTGGATAGCGGTGGCAAAGACACCTTGCCGGCATGACAACACTTAGTGTAATGTCCGGATTTGTTGACCTCTGCTGGCCAATGAAGAGCATTGCAAGAAGCACATAGTGCGGTAGGTAGGTAGGCCAATGTTATGTTCTTGGACGTGAAAGGCGTTATCTTCTTGAAAAGCCGCAGAAAAGTGAATGCGATGTTTGTGCATGAACGATTTAGTGCTGTGTTGACACTGAAGGAAATTGGAATGAGTTGTGTCAAAGCATTGCTGGCAATGTTCACATTGCATAATTCGTTCTGTGGTGTGTGTCTTTAAATGCATGTTGAGAAATCTCTGCACTCGGAATGTTTTTGAACAAATCGTGCATTCAGAGATCTTTTTGGAATGCGTTCGTTCAGTGGAGTGGGTGTGTAAATGTGCTTTGAGATATTTCTGGCGTGTGAAGGTTTTGGAGCAGTGTTGACACCGAAAAGAATTCATCAGAGAATGTGTTTTGAGATGGTTAGTAAGGTATCTGCGCGCGTGAAAGTGCTTGTCGCAAATTTTGCATACAAATCTTTGCGTTGAATGGATCTGCATATGGTTGTGGAGATCCATCTCACCTGTGAAGTCCTCGTTATAAAATGTGCAATTGAAGGTGAGAGTGGAATGAGTTCGTAAGTGTTTTTTGAGAGTGCGAGTTGTCTCGAAGCATTGTTGGCAATGTTCACATTGCATCATTCGGTTAGTGTTGTGTTTTTTCAAATGTGTGTTCAGATATCTGTGCACTCTGAAGCTTTTGGAACAAACGGTGCATTGAAAGTCCTGTGTGGAATGCGTGTGTTCAGGGGAGGGTGTCTTTAAATGTTTTTCAGGAAGAGGAGAGTGGGCAGGTGACGTCACATTAGTGTGGCAAGCAAGTGGGTGTGCACGCTGTGTGCACATACCAGCAGAGTCAAAAGATGTCACCAGAAGGTTATCACGTGGGTATTTGGGAGGCATGAGAACTTCGTAATGCCCATGATCCAAAGGACCGCTAACGAACAGGGATATGAAAAGACGCTGGGCCGGATTGTAAACTCGAGGAGAGGCATGAGGACGTTCTTGGAAGTAAATGCTGATAGTAGCTGGAAGGATTTGGGACATTGCCACAATTTCTGCCTCGCCACCATAGACTCCGGACGTATTCATGTAATCAGCGTATTGTTGAGCAGACTGTATAACAATGCCTCTGTGACTAAGAACAACGGACACCACGTCACCGAAGTTATCCCAATGTTGGCAAACAAAGCTAACAGCCATGTTACAAAGTTTGAGAGCAACAGTTTCGTCAATGACATTTCTCCAAAAAAACCCGACTGAGAGAAACAAACAGTTACCTGAAGCAGAAATTTCTATAACATTGAAAGAAGTGTTGTTTCCATGAAATACATTTGAAGCGGTAGCCATGGAGGGCAAAAGAATAGTCATCATGGCTCACAGCTGGGTTTGGACCGCAGCACAGACCAAAGTGAGTGAGTATGTGTTTGATGAGCTGTTTGATTTGGCGGGCAGTGGTCTGAGGTGCGTTCCTGAGCACATGGGAGGAGGGGTAGAGTTTCTGGGCAGGGCTTCGTTGTTCCTTTCGCATGGTTTTTCATGGTGGACGCGGTCGGGTGTCGAAACCGAAAAGAATAATGAAAAGTCAACGTGGCTTAGCCGTGCATGTGGACTCCTAGCACAGACGAAAGGGGCTAACTGGGTGGTCGGTGAGTTTTTGCGTCCGGGCACATGGGTAGGCAGTGTGAATGCCTAGAGAGCGAGGGTAGAAGCGGCCCGGTGAAAAAGGAGTGTTAGTGGGCAGGGAAACATCTTCCGTATTTCTGCAGGAGCATCTAAGAAGACGCATGTTTGTCGCGGATGCGAATTGCTCTATGTAGCGTGTAAAACAGTTTGCTATGGTGCACGCGGTCGTGTGTCGTAACTGAAAACTCGGTTTTTTAAGACTGCTTACTTCATTGTGTTTTAACCTCAGTTGTAAAGGATTTGTTTTAAAGATCCCATGGGATACCCCTCGCAAACCGTTTCACATGCTGCATATGGCGATTTACCTCTGCGAGAAACATGCCTCTATGAACAGTCAACGCGCAGGTGCATGTGGCCTCTATGACAGACGAATATAAATGACGCCATTTCTTCTGTGTCATCGCGTCCGAGTTGGTGGGCGTGGCTCTGCGAGTTATCGTTGTATCCAATGGTCTTGGAGTTGGTGGGCGTGGCTCCTTCCTGCAGGCGCCATCGGTGTTTTACTTGTCGGTGGCTCAGTGAATCCACGCCCCTTCTGGCGTGCTTTCCATGGTTGTCTTGCCTTAGTGAATTATATATAGAGATTATAATGTATTAAGAAAGAAAACACATTTTTTCCAAACCTGCCGACTGGATATAATGTATGGAACTGATTACCCACTCTTGAAGCACACACTGTAGTATTTTGGCTTTAATAAGACATGAGTATCTGGTTGTTGCTGTACAGTTTAATTATAGTTTTCAATTTACTTCAGCATTTGTTATCATTTTTATTGTTTAGGAAGGTTTCATTTTTTCCAGAGCATCAACTGATCTCTGCATTGCAGGGGCAGAGTTTCTGTTTGACATTTAACAGTAGACAGCTAGGTATAGAAAAAAATACATTGTTTAACTGTATTGAAAACTAATACTATATACTATAGAAATATTCAACTTAATGCCATACAGCTGAAGTAACCATTTTTGTACTTGCATGTAGTTAAATGTAAATGTGTATGGTTTAGGGCAGTTGTTTTTAAGTTAGAGCTTCTGCTGTTTTGTTCTTTTTAGTAATTTCCTTTTTCACAAATAAGTGGAAGTTGAAGCAAAAGCAGCTTTCTTTAATGTTCTGTGTAATGCAGTACCTGCCAATTTATCCTGCAGAGCAAAGGCTTTTATTACTCCTTGTGCCACTTTTACATTTAGATCCGTCATTCTTCGCTTCAGTCCTAAGAGACTTTACGCCTCTTGGTTTTTCTTCAAATTAATTTTTTAATCAGAATTTAATTCCTCTTGTTAACGGAGCACCTTCCTTAATTAAACTTTTTTTTTTAATCAGACCACCCACTAGAGAGGAAGCTTGCCTTGATGTGATATTCTTTATTAATTATGGCAATTTACAAAATAAAGGGTTTTCAAGTGTATGCGATCAGTGACCATAATTGAACTGACGGTCCCTTGGCAATATGAAGCAGTAAAAAGGAGACACTAAATGCTAACATTTTTTAACGTAAATCTTGAAACTGGTGCGTGTAAGCTTTTACAAAATTAGGCTGGCAAAATTTTTTTTGGAAATCAGATTATTATGAGATAAAATATGAAGAAGGGTATTGTAGTTTGGAGTGATAGAATTTACAACAGATGTAACATTGTATGCTGCAGGTTCTTGAGTAATTGGTTAATTTGTTTCAAAAAATAAAAACATATTAACTGAAAGTAGTGTTAGCCACATGTTGATGTATAATTAATTACCCCCTATCTGGCGATCTGTTAAAATAGTAGACATGAGTTCTAATGCTGTTTTGCCCTTTTGAACAAAAGTGAGATGCTGTAGAACAAACTACAGTGACCAAAACAATGTAAGCTAAGGCTGTGCATGTTTTTTATTCTTCTTCTTCTTTCTTTAAATATGTAAATCACCTTATCAGTTGCTTGTGTGCAGTGTAGTGAATCCCTAATTCACTATTATATCTTCATTTACAATTGGTTTTCAGATTAAGTAGCTTTGGAAAGACTTGAAGAAAAACTAGCACATCAGCAACAATGCAGAATATGTTTGGGAGGTTTCATATTTGAATTTTCATCTCCAGAGTATTCTGTTGTTTTTGGCTACTTGCCAGAGGCAGACTACTGTGTAAAAGTCTTTCAAACTTTAACCAATATACAGTATTTTTGTTTCTGCATCACCTATCTTATCATCTATATTCACATTTTGAATTGTTCAACATCAGGGATATCTTTGATTTCCAAAAAGATTAATTATTCAGACAGGTAAAGGAAATTTTATGTTATAAGAGGTGAGCAAAGAACTTAAATTTCCACAGTGTCTAAAGGAGGTTTCTCTAGTCCCTTTCACATATGCAGATTATCCCAGGAATTTAACAATAAATTGCTTGGTCAAGGAATGTGTTGAAAAAAATTGAAATCAAATACCTACAGAAAATGAAACTGGTAATTTCATAAATGTTCTTGTTAAAATGGGAATTTCCAGGATTTTGGGTGCACAACAGGCTGTTCCTAGAAGTTAATGGAATCATAGGTACTATTTTTTTTCTGCATCTCATTGCACCATCCAAAACATTTTCTGTGTAAATGATAAAAATATACTTTAATTCTTTCTACCTTCTTGTAGTAAACACTGGAGATTATTTAGCTTAATAAACACCCAGCACATTTATTAAATGCCAAATAACATCTAGCATTGGTCTATGAGAAGGCAGATTTTACTAAAGCAAGCTGTTTCACATGTTAGGTTAGTTTGAACTTTATTATAAAATGTGACTTTTTACAGAGGCTGTATAGAGAGATAGATAGATATAAAATACAAACTATTGTCTGAACACACATCAGAATGACAAAGAAGAAAAAATAACTTCCACTTATATTCTCTGTCTCATCCGATGCCCTTATCAATAAATGCCATAAGTCATATAAGAATTTCTATAAATGATTTGACCTGGTATTATATTTATAGTCTGAGGTATATATGATGAAGAGAAAAAGAAGCAGCACTGTTTCTTGTGTTGCTCACATCCGTATCAGAAACATAGTTCTTGAATCTCACAAACTGTGGTCTGCTTGATAGATAGTCCATTATCCAGGACTCCATAGACTCCTCTAACTGCATATCTCTAAGCTTACCCCTTAACAGAGTTGGCTGGATGCTATTGAAGGCACTGGAGACATCAAAACAAACGATCCTCACAGTGCTACCATCTTTGTCCAGATGAGAATAAGCCATGTGGAGCAGTTAGTTAATAGCATGCTCCATTCCCATCTTTGCCCGATAGGCCGACTGCAGTGGGATCAAGTGGCCTACTATAAAACAGCTTGCATATTCTAGGACCAGTCTCTCAAAGGTCATTGTGATGTGATGTGCCACTGATCTCTAGTCATATGGTAAAGAGGCACCTTTTTTGGAACAGGAACAAGGTCAGTACAGGCCTTAAGAACAAGAGGACTGACCTCATCTGATCCCTTAGCTTTTCCTGTGTATAGCTTCCTCAGCTTCTTCTTTACGTGATCTTCAGCTATAGAGAGTTCATTCTGATGGCCAGAGGTGGACTCGCCATGCCCATTATACTTGATGTAGTAAGGATGAAGTGGGTGGGACTGGTCATTGGAAGAAGTTGTCAGTGGAGGGGAAAACTATTAGAAGCTTAGTTCAGGGCATTAGCTTTGTCCACATCTCCTTCTAGCACCTGAGCCCTGAATTGCTTGAGTCTGGTAATTATGCCTAGTCATTTCCAGATATCTTTCATGTTATTCTGAGTTTGTTTTCTATTTAGCTTTGTTAGCTTTGAACATTAATCTAGAGTGATAGACTAAAACAAAGCACATGAAGTTCGCTCACCCACCCCTGTGTTTGGTTTACCAGATATACAATTTAAAGAGATTATTATTTTCATGGGAATTGTTACATATGCATTATTTTCACTTTTACTTTTAAAAACTTTTGTAAAAACAATACTTTTCCTTTATTTCTGGCCCCGTGCTTGATTCCATATCTTTCTCGCCAGATGTATAATGCTGCTCGTGTTGTGAAGATGGGCGGCGCCTGAACACATGCTAAGGACATGCTGTTGAATCATCTGCTGTCTTTTTGCTGCTTGCAAGCTGCCTGTTCTGCTTGTTGCATGTCATTTTAAGAGCTGGGAGCACATGATGCGTGTCTGCCAGATTCAATCCAACAACTGCTAGGTTTGATGTCTGTGGACTTGTTTTAAATGACGGCTCACTGCCTTGTCTCACGTGACATTGTAAAAACAATAATTGTCCTTTATTTCCTGCCCCGGGTGTGGTTAAATATCTTTCTTGTAGGATGTCTGGGGGAGGGCAGCTGCTGTCCTGCCCTTCGATCATTTTAAAGCCTGTACAGCCACTCTCCTTTTTGCCACTTCGTGTCTCTGCTGCTCGCGTTGTGTTTGCTTCTCTGTGATCATAAATATACACCTGACTGAATTGTGTTTTCTTTGAAATTAAACGTGTCATTGTTTTATCTGTTGCGGGACCACAGATGCTCATAGCGTATGTTCCATTATTGTGTAAATCTACGTTTTGTGCATTGACTGATGTGAATTCGAAAAGACTTTGTTTTCTGGTCTTTGCCTTTTATTTCTCGCCTCACTTTATCCTGCTGTTTTTTCAATTACACCTGGTCCTGATGATTAATTTCCTTTTGTTTGCGCTAATGCGATCTTTTAATCGTCGATGTTTCATTTATAACGTATTGTCCTTTATGCACTTTATATGCACTGAAACCCCTGTATCTGTGTGTGCTGTGTGCCTTTACACTACTGATTTTTTTTTTTTTCTGGCGGTGCTGTGATATTGCTTGTAAGTAGGGCGTGTCTTGCAAGAATCTCATGTTCTGTATCCCTGCGATCTTTCGTCTTGCGGGTCTTTTATTTGTCTTCCGTGATCTTAACGTGAAGATCACGTATCGTCTCCTAGTCATTCCCTCCCACAGGATTTTTTTTTTTATAATGGAGAGATACAGTCTCACACTGAAGACTAATACTGAAGCGAAAAGCTTTATTGGCACTGGAGTTTACAAAACTAGATTTCAAGTTTGTCAATAGGCTACAGATAAAAGGGAAAATGCTCCACGTGAGGTGAGTAACTCAGGATTCTATTCTCAGACTACTAACCTCTCAAGTTTACTGTATATTACTGACGCTAATTCTGAATTAGTGAGTAAACTTGTGGAATTATCAAATGTCACAGAAATTTGAGGGATAGCGAATAGTAACAAGGTAGCAAATTGGTTCAAAAGGCTTAGTCAATCTTCAGACCTGGCCAAATATTTGAAAAATAAAGTTTAGTGTAGACAGTTGGAAAGCGTACCATGTACACAATGATTACATAACTCATAATTTTGAATACTGCCCTATAGGAAGCTATGAAAATGATTTTGAAGTTTGCGCTGACACAACATTTTCCATGTGCAGGTAATGCATAGAAAAAGTTAAAAAGGAAAACAAATGTATATGTTGTATAGTAAAAACCATTTAATATAAATCGAGAAATTTTGCACCAAGAACCTGCAATACTGAACTGTGACTGCATTGAGATTGTTGCATTCTGTTCAGGTCACTATGGTAGATAAAAGATAGCATTTCTAGGAGCTGTGGCTAAGAAGGGCAACCAATTTCAGCTTTAGAGTAGGAAATGCCCTTTATCCAACAGGCTAAGGGAAGTAAACCTGTGTAGTAGTAGCCTTAGAAAATGATCCTAGGGACCTAATCCAGTTGTTCAAGAGGTTAGTAAATGTGTTGTGTTAGATTTGGCAAAATGTGTTTACTTATATTAGTGAAGATATCTTTCGGGATACTTTACAGCTGTAGATATTCAATTTTTTCAATTTTAGTGAGACTGCTGCATGGTTAAGTCCCAAATTACAGCATAATAATGTTCATAATAGTAAATGAGCCATGTAGTTTAATATGCACTGTTCTGTGGAATCTATTTTAAACAATTTGTACTTTTTTCTTATGAGATTTAGTACAGTTGTGGACATCTTTTCAATTAATAAATAGTGTCTAAATGCAGGCTGGTTTGAGGTTTACTTGTTTTATGCCATATTCTATAGTTTGTTATAATAGCTAAAATTATCTATAGTGTTCACAAAGCTGAATCTGTGCACATCAAGTCAACTCTTAATCTCTTTACATGATGTCTATGTCCTCCTGAAGCCGATGCGGCTCTGAAAGGCCACAATTGCTTGTCCTCTCTTACGGAAGATCATTCTTTTTCAGTATTTTACAGCTTTTACTTCCTTTGAGAATTGCAAGGCACATTACTGTAAGTGGTCTCACTTGCTTATGCTAACTTTGAATTTACGGTTTATCTGACACACCTACTCTTTTGAACAAATTGCTTGTATGTAAGTGTCCTCAGCACTGTCTCTTAGTTCTTCAAGAGTTAAGAAGAAGTGCAATTGCCATAACAGTGTCAATACACTGGTTTACACTAAATATCCATCCTCAATTTGCAGATACACTGTATCCCCTCCTCCCCACAAACAATCTTATTTTAAAGTTAGCCCACTGCAGGACACACACACACACCAAGCACACACTAGGGACAATTTAGGATCGCCAATGCACCTAACCTGCATGTCTTTGGATTGTGGGAGGAAACCCAGGCAGACATGGGGAGAGCATGCAAACTCCACACAGGGAGGACCTGGGAAGCGAACCCAGGTCTCCTTACAGCATCGCTACCACTGCGCCACTGTGCATCCCTAATCATAAGGGTTTAGTCCTTAATTTTGCATATTTCTAGATGAACAGTGAATTTCACAACAGTAAATAATGTTAAAGATTACAATGATATTACAAAAGTATGATATAACATCTTGTTTTTAAAAATATTACAGAAGACTGCAGCTCCAATTTTTTCATGGTTCTGCTTCACTCTGCAGCTTTGTATGCTTTACTGAACATCAGGTCCCATTGGATAATAAAATCTATTTAGGCAGCATGCCAATTTCCTTTTTTAACTTGAATTATTATATTTATTTTATTAGCATTTATCAAACGTAAAAGAGAGCCATGTTGTAATAAAAGTAGACACACTAGCAATGTCGATCCTCAAATTTATTGATCTATATATGCGTAGTATAATAAAATATTTTTGCAGTTCCCTTCATAATGTTTGGGACAAACATTGATCTATTTCTTGATCTATTCCTCTGCTCTACAGTTTAAAATTACAAGTCAAACATTTCAGGCATAATGAATGTGCACATAGCAGACTTTCATTTAAGGGTATTATCATACATGTCAGTCACACAATACAGAAATTTCAACACTTTTTCTACATGGTCACCTTATTTCCTGGAATCATAATGATTGGAGCTTGGCAGTGGCAGGTATGTTAACACAGTCATATCTAGTAATATGTTGTTACATCCCTTGCATGCAATAACTGTTTGAATTCTGCAATTCATCGACATCATCAGGTGCTGTGGATTTTCTCTGGTGAAGCCCTGCCTAGCCTCTAATGCAGCCATCTTCTGCTCCTGCTTGTTTTTCCTGTTAGGTTTTTTCTTCAGCATATAAAAGGCATGCTCAATTGGATTTAAATGGAGTGTCGAACATTTTTATATTATTAAGCTTTGAAAAAGTCCTGTGTTGCCTTATAGCAGTATGTTTGGGATCATTGTTTTGTTGTAAGGTGAAGCGTCATTCACTGTATTTGGAGGCATTTACTGGAATTTGGGCAGATCAGACATTCCAATACACCTAAGAATTCATTGTGCCACTGCCATCAGCAGGTACATCATCAATGAAGATAAATGTGCCAGTACTTGTGTACCAAAGCCATATACTACCCACCACCATGTTTAACAGATGAGGTGGTATGCTTTGAATCTTGGGCAGTTCATTTTTGTCTCCACATTTTGCTCTTACCATCACACTGATACAGATTCATCTTTGTCTCTTCTGTCCACAAGATTTTTTCCCAGAATTCTTCAGGCTCCTTTAAGTCCTTTTTGTAAACTCTAATCTGGCCATGCTGTTGTTGTGGCAAACTAATGGTTTGCATTTTGCATTGTGGCCTCTGTGTTTCTGTTCATGAAGTCTTCTACATGTAGTCGTCTCTGACATGTCTACATCTACCTCCTGAAGGCTTTTTCTGATCTGTCAGAATCTGATCTGTCTGGTGTTTGGGGCTATTTTTTTCTTCTCATCAGCAGTGGAGGTCTTCCTTGGCCTACCATAAATTACTGAGCTCAACAGTGTGTTCTTTCTTCTTAATGATATTTCAGACAGTTGATTTCTGTAATCCTAAGGTTTCACTGATATCTGGAATGGTTTTATTCTTATTTTCCATTTCCATAATGGCTTCTTTGTGTTTCATTGGCACAGTTCTTATCCTCATGTTGAACAATGGCAACTATAGACTCCTAAGGCAGTCTGTGAGTAGAAGCAAGCCTTGGTGCCTTATTTCAGTACGAAACACACCTGAGTAATCACAAATACTTGCAATGCCAATTGACCCAAATATGGTGCCCTGATTTGGGGGGACCATGTATAAAACATCTTGTCATTTCTACGTGCTGCAACTGAAATGTATGCAAATACCCTTAAATTAAAGCCTGCAATCTTTTTCTTCTCTTTTTGGCTGCTCCTGCTAGGAGTCACCACAGTGGATCATCCCTTTCCGTATCTTCCTGTCCCTGCATCTTGCTGTGTCACACCCACCACCTGCATGCCCTCTCTCCCCACATCCATAAATCTCCTCTTAGGCCTTCCTCTTTCCTGGCAGCTCTACTGTATCCTTAGCATCCTTTTCCCAATATATCCAGCATATCTCCTCTGCACATCTCCAAACCAACACAATTTCACCTCTCTAGCTTTGTCTCCAAACTGTCCAACCTGAACTGACCCTCTAATGTACACATTCCCTGTTAAAGCCTACAATGTGTACTTTAATCATGTCTGAATTGATTGATTTGTAATGTTAAACTGTGGTGTAAATCAAAGGAAGAATATGTTTTTGTCCCAAACATTATAGAGAGAATTGAAATTTTATGTTTTCCACAGACTAGTAACAATAATACAATATCAGAAGCAAAGAAGGAATACCTTACTCGGTACACGTCCAAGGACATGCTTATCTGGATAAGTTCCATTTGTAATATAAAAGTTAAAGATCTTAATATCATGATGGCAGACAGCTCATGGCAAAAGATTTTACAAAGAGAAATAATTTTGTCTGAGTAGTTTATTTCAGTACATTACTGACAGAGTATATGGGTGACTCTTGGATTTGTGTGAATAATAAAGCTGGTAATCAGATTATTATTTTAATCAATCTCACTTCTGCCATTCTTAAATATTTAAAATACTAGGGGGCTCCACCCTCTGCTCGCCCACCCCCATGTTTGGTTTACCGGATATACAATACAATACAATTTATTTTTTTGCATAGCCTAAAATTACACAAGAAGTGCCGTAGTGGGCTTTAACAGGCCCTGCCTCTTGACAGCCCCCCAGCTTTGACTCTCTAAGAAGACAAAGAAAGACTCCCAAAAAAACACTTGTGGGGAAAAAATGGAAGAAACCTTGGGAAAGGCAGTTCAAAGAGAGACCCCTTTCCAGGTAGGTTGGGCGTGCAGTGGGTGTCAAAAAGAAGGGGGTCAATACAGTACAATACATAGAACAGAACAAATCCTCAATACAGTATAAAAATTAAAATGTTAGAAGTATGGAGTAGAATTTAACCGTAGATGATATCACATAATCATAATTGTCTGCCAAAAGCAATCCAACAACTGCTAGGTTAGATGTCTGTAGACTTGTTTTAAATGATGGCTCACTGACTTGTCTTGCGTGACGTTGTAAAAACAATAATTGTCCTTTATTTCCGGCCCCAGGCGTGGTTAAATCTTTCTTGCAGGACGTATAACGCAGCTCACGTTGTGAAGAGGGTGCAGCTGCTGTCGTGCTGCCCTTTGATCATTTTAAAGCCTGTACAGCCGATGTCATTTTTGCCACTTTGTGTCTCTGCTGCTCGCGTTGTGATCGCTTCTGACCTCACTTTTTCCTGCTATTTTTTCAATTAAACCTGGTCCTGATGATTCATTTCCCTTTGTTTGCACTATTGCGATCTTTTAGTCGTCGACATTTCATTTATAACGTATTGTCCTTTATACGCTTTATATGCACTGAGACCCCTGTATCTTTGTGTGCTGTGTGCCTTTACACTACTGATTTTTTTTTCTGCCGGTGCTGTGATACTGCTTGTAAGTAGGGCGTGTCTGACAAAAATCTCATGTTCTATATCTCCGCAAGATGCTCTGTGGCCATTCTGTTTCGTCTCGCGGGTCTTTTATTTGTCTTCCATGATCTTAACATGAAGATCACATATCGTCTCCTAGTCATTCCCTCCCACAGGATTTTTTTTTTTATAATAGAGAGATAAATGTACATAATGCATGTTGCTACACTATGTGCATGTGATTACTTTTAAGGTGACTGTAAAAGGGGCAGTGTTTCTAGTTAGTTTTCAATCAGACTTTGAATATATATTGACAGTAATGTAGTTTGTGTTGTTACAATGGGAAATTCTCAGATTTTTAATTTGTAGCATCAGGGCGGTGGTGTATAGTATTCACAGAACATGTAGGAATTTAGAAAAAAAATCCTGTTATTTATAATGACACAGTGAATGAAGTTTACATCTACTGTATATTTTTAAACGAGACATTGTTATTTTTTTAAATCAATATAATTTGTGTTTCATCACTTTTCTTTTTACATGTTTTGCTTTTTAATTAGGGATAAGCTAATATGATTTTTATTTTTGTTTTAATTGTGCTTTAGCAAGATGTTTTGTTTTGTAGTGGCTTGCTAGTTCTCTCTCTGCTAGACTGTTGCCTTGTTTGTAGTCTATGGGTACATTTTCTTCAGTTATACCTTCTTCTGGCCATTTACTTGGGCCACTAACCTAGCATCATTATTTTTGTTATTCTGTGTAACAATTGTCTGGTTAGTCATATTGTGATGCTTGTTTCTGTGAAAACCCATTTTTTGCTGTTTTTTTCTGTAAGTGCAGTTTTAAAAGGGGTTAAAAAATAATAGAGTACTCTCTACTACTCTCAACAAACTGACATTGTGCTTTCCTGAAAAATAATTTTAAAAAGTTGCTGCATCTGCTGTTAAATGGCCCCCATAACTAAGATTTTAGGGTGATTTTTTTTTTTTATTATGCTTTTTTGTTAAACTATCCTCTCTTGTTTTCATCTGTGTTCAGTGATCCCACACAAGATTGGACGCATTATTGAAGGGAGTCCTACTGACCACTGTGGGAAGTTGAAAGTGGGAGACCGGATTTCAGCAGTGAATGGACAGTCAATTATTGACCTGTCCCATGACAGTATTGTGCAGCTTATTAAAGATGCTGGCAACACTGTTACCCTGACAGTCATTCCTGAAGAAGGTGAGTTCCAAGCATTGCATGTGTAGCATGCAGGTGTGCCCAAGATGGTACAGTTTCCTTTAGAAACATTTCCACATCAGGTTTAAACTAATTAAGAAATTTTCTTAAATTCCTGTGCTAAAATATAAGCTTTTATGTTTGGAGAAATGTATTAATTGTTAACTGCAACAATATAGCATTTGACTTCTTTCTAAGCAGTGAACTATTATTCCTTCCTTTCTTCCTTTCTTCCTTTCCTTGCAGACCACAGTGGACCTCCATCACATAACAGTTCAGCTCAGCAAAGTCCAGCACTTCATCATCGTGCAACAGGCCAAATAAGCCAGAGGATCCTGGAAGACAGGTGAGTGAGGTTGGAGCCGAAGTTATGTATGTCATTAAAAGGTTCAGTAAAATAATAGTAGCTGTATTCCTGCCTAGGAGCGTAGAGTCCATTTTAGAAAACAATTTTTATTACTTATACTCGGTATTTAAACTTTGAAAGGAACTCTCATATTGGTTCATCCAAGAAAATAATTCTTAAGCAACTTCAGTTGTTGTGGCTGAAGTTATGCAATAGAGTAATGCTTACAATCGCCATTCCACCACAATATCCTCGCAGCCTGCATCTACCGTGTTTTGGTGTTTTCTACCAACAGTAGTATTCTTGTGTGGATTTAAATAAATTAAAACAAAACAGTTTTAACAGAGTTAACCCTCGTTTATCGCGGTTAATCCGTTCCAGACTCTACCGCGATAAATTAATTTCTGCGAAGTAGGATTCTTTATTTATAAATCGAATATTTTCACAGCTAGAGCATAGAAAACCTGTTTACGACCTTCTAAATACATTTTCTAACATTATTAGAGCCCTCTAGACATGAAATAACACCCTTTAGTCAAAAGTTTAAACTGTGCTCCATGACAAGACAGAGATGACAGTTCCTTCCCACAATTAAAAGAATGCAAACATATCTTCCTCTTCAAAGGAGTGCGTGTCAGGAGCAGAGAATGTCAGAGAGAGAGCGCGAGACAGAGACAGAGAGAGAAAAGCAAACAATCAAAAATCAATAGGGCTGTTCGGGCTTTTAAGTATGCAAAGCACTGCCAGAGAAAGCAGCTGCAAGGAAGGGAGCAATGTGAAGGTAGTCTTTTCAGTATTTTTTAGAGGAGCGTCCGTATCCTCTAGGCCAGTGTTCGAACAGCCCCTCTGCTCACACCCCCTCCGTCAGGAGCAGAGAATGTCAAAGAGAGTGAGTGAGACAGAGAAAAAGCAAACAATCAAAAATCAATACGTGCTGTTTGGGCTTTCAAGTATGCGAAGCACCACACGGGAAGCACATCGTATATCATTGAGGAGTTTTATTTAATATGTAATAGTGCTCTGATTGGGTAGCTTCTCAGCCATCCGCCAATAGCATCCCTTGTATGAAATCAACTGGGCAAACCAACTAAGGAAGCATGTACCATAAATTAAAAGACCCATTGTCCGCAGAAATCCGCGAACCAGCAAAAAATCTGTGATATATATTTAGATATGCTTAAATTTAAAATCCGCGATGGAGTGAAGCCGCGAAAGTCGAAGCGCGATATAGCGAGGGATCACTGTAGCATCTAGTAATAGGAATTTGTTACTGTTTTTCATTCAAACAATGTTTGGCAGTTTATGTCTTAGATGTGAGCAAGGTCAGCAAGGTGAGATTACTGGAAACTGTCATCATGTTCATATTATATATTGTGCGCGTGTTATATAGTAATCTTCTTATATAATACACTACCATGGCTGTCAATTTGTCTGTCCATGATTTTACATCACCTGTAGTTCGCAAACGGTTTGACCTATTGACCTGAAATTTGGTATACATACTATGCAATGTCTACTGTGGGGTAAAGATTGATGTCCAAGGTTCTTCCTTTTTATTTTTATTTTATTTTATAATAGAATCAACTCTTGGCAGCAGCCCGCAGGGTGGCCATGTGGCACATGTGTTCGGGCACCGTTCTCATCCCTACCACCTTCGCCATCACTTCCCCTACCTCTTCATATCTTAAGTCATTCTTGAGGGAGATTAAAGACTTAAGTGCCAGCTTAAGTGAAAAATTAAGAAAAGCGTACTAGGTAATTGCAACACAAACACTGACTTAACTCTTTCAGTGCTGATGTTGACCTTTATCAAAAGGAGGAGTTGACGATGGTAATCAACTGTAAACTGTGACAAAACCAACTGTTATGTTTTAGTTGGACTGTCGTTGGTAGAAGGAAAGCTAGAACCATTGGTTTGACCGAGATTTCCAAGTAGTAAGGCACAGACAAGAGCAAAAATGGCACTGATATAAAGGTTAGAGATCAAAGCAAATACGTAAAACAAAATACCCCATGGACGACGTTTTGCCTATTATCTCTGAACTGGGACTATGACTTGCCGGACTCTGATTTTGATACAAGTGATCGAATGTGAGGTTCCAGCTTCAGCTGACTAGTCCCCAGCTAATCATGGTGCTGAACGGGTTCATGTACAGTAGCTGATACGCCTACAGGAGGACTGCCACTTAACAGTGATAAGAGGTAGAAACCAGATTGCAAAATACTGTGACCATGATGCGAAAACAGCCTGGCAGCAAGCCTGCCACTCATTCTTGGCAAAGTGGCAGCTGCAGCAACAGACATTTTATATTGATTTCTTTGTGAAACCATTGCTTTTCAGAAACTATGTTTTTTTAGAAATTATATTCAGCCCTCAAAGAGATAATCAGTTTTAATGCGAATAGATGCCGACGAAAGAAGAGAAGAAGCGTGCCGCTAGGGTGGAGAAAAGAAGAGCTGCTTAGGAAACAGCAAGCACATCAACCTCTGAGCAGACGAATGCTAAATGTACAGAGAAAGAGTATGAAAACTATAAGTCAAGTGTATTCACTGCAAGTTATCCTGCAGTGCACCATTACTGGTAATATATATAATGAACTTTCTCATGTTTATCAACAGGCAGTGGCAACTTTTTAACCAAATTTAAGTAAAAATATGCCCTGATTAAAGTGCTGGGCTCTTTTAAAAAATATATAAATGCACTTCCTTTCCTTATTTTTATTGTGCTGCAAAACAACCTGTGTTCTGGTTTGCAGAGTAGGGTTTCTTTTTACTTCTAAAATTGTACCTTGGTCCATTTCAAGGTGGAGTGACGTTCAAGGACCCAGGCGAAATTTCCCACATTTGGTTTGTGGGGAAAAAGAGAAAGGGTCAGTGTACTCTTACCCGGTCTGACTGGGAATTACCTTCTTTTGAGCCCTTTAGCTGCCTCCCATACGCACGTGTGTGACAATGTACATGCATACATATTATCATAGTTTATCCCGTACATATACAGTATATGAAGAGTTCCGTCAGAAAATGTTGTATGTCCATTATAGGCAAACTGAGAAAAATGGCCACCTTGTTTTGACCACATGGGAAGGAGAATACTAAAATGTAAAGTTTTACACGTTTATTAAGTCTCTATTAAAATTCTCCTTTTACAAAAATTAACGTAAAAAATTAGATTTTTCAGGATTCTTTTCTCAAAACACTACTTTGTCTTGTTAAACCCCATAAGTGTTAAATCATCTGAGAATTTCTGCAAGTGACATGAACTGGTGTTATATTTATAGTCGGGATTGTACAGAATGAAGAGAAAAAGAGACGTGACTGTTCCTTGTGGTGCTCCAGTGTTGCTCATATTCATATCAGAAACACATTCCTTGATTCTCACAAACTTTGGTTTGCCTGACATAAAGTCCATTATCAAGGACAACATATACTCGCCCATCTGCATGTCTCTGAGGTTACCCCTTAACAGGGATGACTGGGTGAACTTTAGAAATCAAATAAAAATAACACTGTGCTGCCAGCCTTGTCCAGGTGAGAATAAAGTTTGTGGAGCAGATAGTTAACTGCATCCTCCACTCCAGTCTTAGGCCGGTAGGCAAACTGCAGTGGGTCCAAGTGTTCTACCATTAGTGGACTCGTATAGTCTTTGATTAGCCTCTCAAAGTTCTTTATGTTTGAGATGCAAGAGCCTCTGGTTTTTACTCGTTGGGTGAAGAGGAACAATGCAGGATACTTTCCATAGTATTTCGTGGTGCCTAAGGGACAGACTAAATAGAAGACAGAGGAAACTTGGTCAGCACAGGGCTTAAAAAGTTGAGGGTTGACTTTATTTTGTTCTGTGGATTTTCTTGTGTGTTCAGTATTTAATATGATGAAAATGTGATTAAATAAATTAGATCAAATATATTCATTAAAAGTCAAAGAGGTTATTTAAGACAAAGCACAGAGTAACCAGAATCCAAAAGATGAGTAGAGTGTCAAACAAGAATAAAAATGCTTTCAGAAACACAGCACAGAAAGTCACAAAAATGGTTTCAAGTTTTCAAACAAGGCTACAAAAAGAATAGGAAAAAGCTTATGCGACACTGTTAAGGCCATAAATCATTTTTAATAGTACATTCCATACATTCTGTCTTAAAACACTGTCCTGAAAAACTTGTAGCACCGTGCTCAGAAATACACAACTTCCTTTATTTTTCAGCTTTTTAATTGCCAATACATTCAAATTAAATAATATTAACACTAAAATCCCTAAAACCTACAAAAAAAGTCGTAATCCCGGGTCACCTTAAATTCCCTCGCACTTCTTCAACAGCGTCTTCTTTTGCAAATGTATCGATCAGCACCTGCAGGAGGCAGCCTGCTATCCCATCCCCCACCGATACAGCTTTAGTCGTACACCAAGTTCTCCCAGCTCAAGTCTGTTTATCTGGGTGTGAGGTGCCTTGAATTATATAGGGTAAATAATATATTGTTATTTGAAACACATACATTTCATGTGTGTTCCGTGTCTGCAACAATCTGTGCAAATGTAAGATAACAGGAAATGTGAGGCAAGAAGTGTTGAACGCATAACTAGAACAGAAACTTTTATCATGTTCTACTAGTAATTGGCAAAATGCTGACATGAAGTGTTTAATTTGAGAAGACTGAAGTCCAAGGTGATGATCGACACATTTATAAAACAAAAAATACTGATGGAGACGTGTGAAGGAATTTAAGGTGGCCTGGGATTACACATTTTTTCGCAGGGTTCAGGGATTCTAGTGTTAAGCACCTCACATGCCTATTGCAGTCAGTCATTCGATAAAAGTTCACAATTAAAAGTACTCTCAAAGTAATAAGAAACTATTTAGTAGTGATGTGTAAATATTTTATGAACCGTGACAAATGATGGAGTTAGTGAAGGACTGTGTCAGCCTGCATCTGTAAAGGAAAAATTAGAGTTAAAGGTGTTTTTCACTTTGAAAAGGGAAGAAGATAAAAGACTCGGTGGTATAATCTTCATCAGGCGTGCAACTAAAAACGAAAAAGGAGGTAACATATATAGGAAGAAGGAGGGAACAAAGCCAGGAGAGATGAAAGGAGAAAAGGTGGGAGTAGGTAAAACCAAAGCTGCCATCTGAGAAGATGAAGAGAGGGATTAAAAAGTGACAAATGATGCATGACATGGAGTAATTCCGATGGCAAGATTAGTGAGAAATGACAGTCCTTAATTAAAAGGGCATCTTAAGTATACAATATGTGTGTTTCACTATATAGTGTATGCTTTTCAGTATGTATTTGAAACAGAAACTCTGTATAGAGTGTATGTGTTCCACTGTATAGTGTATTCATTTCAGCATTGAGTTTACATACAGACAAGAATCAATTAAGTCCAAAATAACACCCAATGCTGACTGGTGTCTCATTAAATGATGCATAATAAATAATTAAGTAGCACAATACATTGAAATTAAGCACTTGGCAAAAGCTACTTGCAGTGAACGATCGCACTTCCATGTTCTAGCCAAAAACATTTATAGCAGTTTGAACTGAAATAGAGGTGGAATTTATCACATTTTAAAACAAAAGGGAATGTTTTTACATGCTATACAGCAAGGTATGAATTCTTTTTCCAAAATATGATTTCTGTAAGTTACCGGAATTTCAATGAAAGGTCTTTCTTACACCAGTGGTTTTAAAGTCAAATATGGCATTTATAGCATTTTGGGATGAAGCCCTTTTATGTGCAGAATATATTATTTTATGTGTTGTGATCTTTGCACATTATGGGTATACAGGAGAAAAGTTAAACAGGTATGCTCTTGTTTATCCCCCCACACCCCATTCTAAAATATTTCCACATAACTTAAAACAAATACAATTGAACACTGTTTTGAATTATAAACACGAAAAGACACTATAGAATAACAGTATGTTGAATGTGACACATTCGTGTAAAATAGAAGTTGCACTAAGCCACAGGTTGTAAGGGAATGCTTATAATTAATGCTCCATTAAATCACAAACCACTACTGTGGTGCATAGAGTCTCATAAAAAAAGCCAGTACTGCAGGCCCTCCCATCTTTTTTTTTATTAAATAAAATCATTAATAGTACCTTTGGTGTTTTGCAGAGTCAAAAAATGTATGATGTTCATGAGCTGCTGAGTGAGATACAGCTTTATTTTGGTCATACTAACATTTGATTTGTATACACTCTTTCAAAAGTGTGTCATCTGCAACCTTATAGATTGTTGGTATGAGTCACATTACTCTTCTAAGTTACTTTTATTTTTTTCAGACTGAACATTGAAGCTGAGGATAGGAAGGAGGTGATTGGTGACTCCATATACCAAAGGTCAGAACCTGGTGGCAGTTGGGTTTCTGGTCCCAAAGTTTCACAGGTAAGAAGTGTATACCGTGAGCTTTTAAGAAGATTACCTTTTGTTTTAAAACATTTATTACACCATGTGTTATGTATGCGCAGAGTCATGGCTGCATTCCTGTAGAGCTGGATAGAGGTCCCAGAGGATTCGGGTTCAGCCTTCGAGGGGGAAAAGAATACAATATGGGCCTGTTCATCCTGCGTCTGGCAGAGGATGGCCCAGCCCTCAAAGATGGACGGATACATGTAAGTGTTTGCATTTGCTAGCTGGTGTTTGAAAATGCTGGAAAAGAACTAAGTACTTATATTGTAAAAATAAGCATCCTGAAGATAGGTTAAATATAATGGAGACGGAACTACATAGTGGATCTGAAACTCTCATGAAACACTCCTTTTTTGCTCTAGGTCGGTGACCAGATTGTGGAGATCAATGGGGAACCCACCCAAGGTATCACTCACACCAGAGCTATTGAGCTTATCCAGGCTGGGGGTCATAAGGCTCACCTTCTTCTGAGGCCAGGATTGGGTCTGGTGCCAGATCATGGTATGTGGTGACAACGTTTATAAGTGTTAAAATGGCACGCATGCAGTTTGCATATTAGAAATTCCATACAAAGGGTGAGGTTGCAGTTCTTCCTTCCAAAGCTGTAGCTGTACTCAATTCTGTGAGAAAGCAGAATGATATACGAGTTTAATAAGCCCCTTAAACAAGGCTGCCAGCTGCCACATTCCTCTGGGGCCTTTACTTGTCAGGCATATATTAATGCCCACAGAATGAATGCAAGAGCTGCAGATCTGCTTTTTATTTTCCATTAAGGCACAAACTTAAATAGGGATGTGCTTGTGGCTGAGTGAGTCCTTCTAGAGCCTCTTGTGCTTACAATACCATGTGATTGGCCATTAAATTTTCTGCTTTGCTATTCTGTCTGCTCACGCATACTCCCCCCAAGATAAAATCTGCCACACTGCTTACTCACTACTGAACTCTTCTCTCTCCAGGTTCGACTACTTCCACTCTCTGCTTCTACATGAACCCAGATCATCACTAAGGCTTCTCTCCTTTCCTTGGTCTGTCTTAATTAACTTGGTAAATCTAAATGTCTCTTGTCTTGCTTTTCCTTTGGCTACATCTCTGCTGTTAGAGATCTCAGTGTAGCATCACAAACCACTCTGATTTTTGTTGTAAATAGCAGTACACATTTTTAAATCTATTTTCTGAAAATATTCTGCTTTGATCCCAAGGCACTTAACTATTTCCCCACCTTTAAATCCCCCAAAGAAAGCATGCCTCTGATTACCTTTAGCTCTTTTCTGATGAAATGTCTGCATGTGTCTTAGACTACTGCATGGCGGCAGCTGCCTAAAGGCCATGGTCTAACGCTGTCTTATTTTGCCCAATTAGGTCACATGGATGTAATCAATGTGTCACCTGCAAGCTTTCAGAAAGAGGCCACCTCTTCAGAAGAGCCTCCACCATATTCACCATCTAGTTCCACTTCCGACTCAACCTATTCAATGAGACAAGAAGCACCATCAGACCTCAGTGCCACTTGGGAAGATGCTCCATCTGATAAACAGAAGAGACGGCAAGAGGCCCTTAGAATGAAGCCTAACAAGCAAGAGCCACCGGAAAGTAGTTTAGAACCGACCAATGGGAATCTACATACAGGGAAGAACGAATCGCAACCTGGAAGGCCCGTTGCTAAAAGCAAAGATTTACATGACAGGTCTATAGTAAAAAGGAGATCATCTAGCCCCAGGAAAGTAGATAAGCATCCAAAAGAAACTGAGGGCAGATCTAGTCCAAGGAAAGAACAACGTAGAGAGAGAAGTCGTGACCGTGATTTGGAACCACAGGCAGTTTATCAAGCCAGATCATCCAGTCCAACAAAAAGCAGAAAGAAGGAAAAGCCCGAAGAACGACCAGAGAAAGCAGGTCTTAGGGCTGACTATCAAAAGGGTGACAGCTTAATAAAATCTGAGCAACATGGCCTTTCAAAAGAAAATGAACAGATGTTCCAGCTGGCAGCTAAGATGGATGAAGTGGTTGTTGAAGGAAAAACAAAAAAACACGTGGAGAAAATGACTTCTTTCAGCAAGGAGGACTCTGAGAAAGAAGCAAGGGGTCAAACAAAAAGTGGCTTTCAAGTGAAAGAAATAACTCCAGGGAATGGTAAGAAGGAGGAGGACATCAGCAGACACGGCACAGATGCGGATCTTGGCAGGGAGAATTCACAAAGTGGGAGGAAGGTCCCTATCACTCCTGGCCCTTGGAAGGTCCCCAGTACAGATAAAGTGTACACTGTAATGGGAAGTGTGCTGAAGGGTAGTGGGCTGTGAGGGCGGCCCTTTTGATCAGACTTCTTTACTCAGCGATACTGAAGGGGAGCACAAAGTCCCTCAGCACTGTGAAATGAAGGATTATGTTTAAGCGTTTTGTCTTCTATCTGTGTATGTCTATTCAGATATTTAAATGGATGGGTTCAGTTTGTCTTGCGTGCAGTCTGTTCCAGTAGAAGTTGATTACCTGTGGTGTTTTTTTGTTTTTTTTTTTAATTGTTTTGTTATTAACCACCAGTCTGCAGTGGAACTTGCGTGTTATTAGCCTATCTGGGCTTATTGTTGAGTTTATCCAAAGCAAATTTGCCAACTGCCTGCATGTTTGATAGATGAATCCTAGCCGCAAGCCGGCTTCCAAAGAGAATCAAAGAAACCCGCAATACGCCTCTGGCTTTTAAGAGGAAGCATCTCTCTCTCTCTCTCTCTCTCTCTCTTTTTATTATTTGTTTGTGTGTGTTTTTAAGATGCATGCTTCTATCAAATCTGCTGAAACTTGAGAGAGCGTTCATGGCATGCATTCACACCACAAAGCAGCCCCACCTCCTGCTCTTTTAAGGTCTTGTTGTTTAGCACATGATAATGGAATTGTTTGTATATTTTTATTGAGAAGGAACCCAACCTGTCAGTCATGCTCCATCATATCCATCCTACTGTCATTGTGTATAATATAAAAATAAGAAAAATGGTGCATCACTTAAAACAAATGTCTTTGA
The DNA here is from genome assembly GCF_016835505.1 of Polypterus senegalus. Lineage (NCBI taxonomy): Eukaryota > Metazoa > Chordata > Cladistia > Polypteriformes > Polypteridae > Polypterus > Polypterus senegalus. The sequence continues at coordinate 281,654,217 of NC_053156.1, forward strand.
AATCCATGTGTGAATAGCACACTTTGGGTTAAATGAACTTCCAGCATCTGTGGAATGTGTAACTTTTTTTTTTTTTTTTGGTTTTGTTTTTTGATAAATGCACACATGCTTCATGGTTTTCAAGGTCTCCTATCCTGCAAGAGTGACATGCAGCAAGCCTCATGTCTCAGTAGCATTTGCACTTGATGTCTGTACAGTGTGTTGGCCCCACCACCCCAGATCACTACTTGTACATAATTGGGTGGCCTTGCAATGACATGCTGTGGTAGTTGTAAATGTTTCTAAATTGTACAGCACCTTTATAAATACTTAGAAGTTCTCACGCAGATGGCCAAACCAAATCAATCTGTAAATTTCTCCATTATTTTTTTAAGTAAAGTTGATTGAAAAAAAAAAATCGAATTGGTAATGGCATCCTGTTCATGCACTGTAAAATAAAGTTATTCTGTACTTAATGTTCGGCCTCCTAGAAATGAGTCTTTGATTCTAGGAACTAAACGTTTAAGCAAACGTGTTCATGTCACTGGTAAACACCTCATATTCTTCTTTCACACCACCAGCTGAGTCCAAAGCTGTTTCTTCCTGGTTGAGTTAGCACTTCAGTCCTCAGCCTGTCCACTGTTTCTTGGCTGTTTGCTTTCCATTGGAAGGAAGCATATTGGGAGCGTTAGAGAAGATAAGAGGACTGATGGCAGCTCCACTGTAGCTCAATGAGTGCCAAGTAATTTGTCTTCTACTCATATCAGGCGTTACTGGTGAAGTGCTGGCATTTCTTCCACAAGGTTTTAGGAAATAAAAACATAGAAACGTCAGTAAGGAGTACAATAGGGAAGTGGATTTATGTTTCCTGTTACATAAAAAGTTTTGTTTTTGTTATTTTTAATAATGGTGACGTGTTGCATGTTAGACACTTTTATGAATTTTACTGTACAAAACTATTCCTGCTACTGCTGTAAATAATGCTAATGTAGTGTGACTTACAAATCACAAGGTCTTTAACAGTGGACAAACGTTTTGTTTGGGAGGGTCTTTGATTAATGTCCAGATTAGCAGAGATGTGAACAAAGCCAGATGGTCTCCGTTAGTTCATCAATAATAAGACCCAGATAGAGCAGACATTTTAACATATCTACAGTTGTGGCCAAAATTATTAGCCCCCCGGAATCATGGAACATTTTCCTAAACTTCTTCCCAAAGTTTGCAACATTGATGAAACTTGATATAATCAAACATCCACCAGTGCGATTTACTAGCTTTTGATACATTTTGTAATATAAAATATATTTTTAGTCTTGCTTTATATCAAATATAGTAAAAAATGGGGTGGTCAAAAATATTAGCCCCATGTTAATGTTTGCTTTCAAAACACACCTACACTAATTAACCAATCAGCTTTGAAACCACACCTGTGCAATCAATTGGCTTCCTAACAACACTCAATCGGCATAAAAAGACCCCCAAGGAACAGGGCTGTTGAACACATGAGAGGGACTACTGTTACTGACCATGCCAAAGACAAAGGAAATCAGTCTGGAGCTCAGAAAGAAGATAGTAGAGGCTCATGATAAGGGGCAAGGCTACACTGCCATTTCCAAGCGATTCACAGTGTCTAGAACTGCTGTACATTGCATCATTGCCAAGTACAAGGAGACAAATTCTGTTAAAAACAAACCTGGCCGTGGCCGTAAGCACAAGATTTCAAGAACTCTGGAGAGAAAAATAGTCAGAGATGTCAGCAAGGAACCCCGGACATCTGCCAAGATGATTGTTGCTGACCTGGCCTCTTCTGGAGTTGATGTTTCAAGGAACACAGCTTGTGAGGGCTTTTCACTGTGGTGGGCTTCACGGCCATCGTCCCAGAAGAACCCCTTTACTCAAAGAGCGGCACATCACAGCCCGACTGAGGTTTGCCCGTGAACATTTGAAATGTAAAGATGACTTTTGGAAGTCTGTGCTTTGGTCTGATGAGACTAAACTGGAACTGTTTGGGCACATGGATGTTGCTTATGTTTGGCGAAGAAAGGGACAGGCCTTCAACCCTAGGAACACAGTTGCCACAGTTAAACATGGTGGTGGAAGCATCATGCTGTGGGGCTGTTTTGCAGCCTCGGCACAGGGAGCCTTGTTCGGGTGCATGGCATCATGAAAAAAGAAAATTATGTTGACATTCTGAGGGAGAATATGCAGAAATCTGCTCGTAGTCTAGGCTTAGGTCGTCGCTGGGTCTTCCAACAAGACAATGACCCAAAGCATACATCAAAATTAGTTCAACAGTTTTTCAAGGATACCAAGATCTTGGAGTGGCCCGCACAGAGCCCAGACCTCAATCCCATTGAGAATCTGTGGCGAGTGCTCAAAGTGAATGTCCATGCTCGGAAACCACGCAATTTGGACCAGCTAGAACAATTTACAATGGAGGAATGGACCAAAATCCCTCAGGAGACCTGTGCCTGTGCTAATCTAGTAAAGACCTACTCTAATAGATTGTTGTCAGTTGTGGCTCAAAAAGGGTACAGTGTTGACTATTAATGGGCATGGGGCTAATAATTTTGGATGTCTCATTTTTGCCCTTTCTTGTTTCCACTCAGTGTGTCAATAAAATATCCAAACTACAATTAGTGGACCTTGTTATTTTGGACACAGATATGCTTTAAAAAACAAACATTTGTTGTTGTTGGTCATTTTCATATTGGAATCCGGAGTGTTGCCTAATTTCATAAGGGGGCCTAATAATTTTGGCCACAACTGTAGTTGTCTACTGGTTTGAATATCCATTCATTTATTAACTTAACAGTCAATCCAGTTTAGGGTCCCTGGTCCCTTTCCCAGTAGCAAAATAGTAATCAACTACAGGTGGGACTTGCTGGTGTGGAAGCCATTTATGATTTTTCAGTTAACCCCAATATCGGTGGGGTATAAAACAATGTGTAAGCTCCACAGGGAGAATGACTGCACCACCATACTGCCCTTGTCGGAATATAACAAAACTCTCTCCTAGTCCAATTACTGCTATGGAAAAGCTTTTAATTCTTCACGAGTAGTCTTACATGTCCAGAGGCGATTCTCCAATGAGAATATACAGGTATGTCTGGGGACAACCCGTTAAAATGTGTGTAGTGAATAGCGGCAAAATCATGCGCTGCACAGGCTACACACACAGGGCTTCATCCTAAAATGGCCAGCCCCCAACTACAATTCTCCTCACTGTGTGTTTTAAACCACCGCCAGGGTGTCGAGGAGATCGAAAAAGATACTGAGTGACTTGACACTGAGAGAAAATAAAAGGCTAAAATTGGTGTTCCCAATGCAGGAGCTCAGTAACACAAGCTAATTGAAGCTTAAGAAGTAATTTGCACATCGTAATGACCCTGCGACACTTGAGACAGATGGACACATGGAGACCACCGCAGCTCCTGGGCTCCACGCCTTTGAGAAGTACCCCTCTCTCTCTCTCTCTCTGCTATGATATCTTTTCTCATTTTACTAATTGCAACACTATATGACTTAACAGCAAACACACCACAATGCTTCTCTAGACTGTATCAATACACAACGTGTTCAAATGCTGTAGCGATTTTGTCATGGCGTGATTGCATTTACGGTTAGGCAGTAATGCTGCTGTCTGTCAGACGAGAGCACCTCTTTGCAGTTCAAAATCAGTGTGCTGCCTTCAGGAGCCGTAAGATTGGTTTAGAAATGTGACACTCAGTGAGCCGTCTAATTATTCCCACCCACCTTTAATTGACTCATAATGGTCTCCAGACGTATATTCACTCCCCGGCCACTTTATTAGGTACACCTGTTCAACTGTTTAACACAAATATCTAATCAGCCAATCACACAGCACCAACTCAATTATTTAGGCACATAGACGTCGTCGACACGACCTGCTGAAGTTCAAACCGAGCATCAGAGTGGGGAAGAAAGGGGATTGAAGTGACGTTGAATGTGGCATGGCTGTTGGAGCCAGACAAGCTGGTCTGAGTGTTTCAGAAACTGCTGATCTACTGGGATTTTCAAACACAACCATCTCTAAGGTTTACAGAGAGTGGTCCGCAAAAGGGAAAATATCCAGTGAGTGGTAGTGAAAATGCCACAACAGTCTTTACAACCAAGGTATATAGACGAGCATCTGTGAATACACAACGCGTCAAACCTTGAAGCAGATGGGTTACAGCAGTAGGAGACCACACTGAGTGCCACTCCTGTCAGCTAAGAACAGGTAATTGAGGCAACAATTCACATGGGCTCACCAAAACTGGAAAACAGAAGATTGGAAAAATGTCTGGTCCGATGAGTCTCGATTTCTGCTGCGGCATTCAGATGGTAGGGTCAGAATTTGGAGTCAACAACATGAAAGCATGGGTCCATTCTGCCTTGTATCAATGGTTCGGGCTGCTTCTGGTGGTGTAATGGTGTGGCCATATTTTCTTGGCACTCTTTGGGCCCCTTAGTGCCAACTGAGCACTGTTTAAATGCCACGGCCTACCGGAGTCTTGTTACTGACCACATTCATCCCTTTGTGACCGCAGTGTACACCTCTTCTGATGGTTACTTCCAGCTTGCCATGCCACAGCTCAAATCATCTCAAACTACTTTATTGAAGATGACAAGGAGCTCACGGTTCTCAAATGACATCCACAATCCCCAGATCTCAATCCAACAGAATACCTCTGGGATGTGGTGGAACAGGAGATTCACATCATGGATGTGCAGCCAGCAAATCTGCTGCAACTGTGTGATTCTGTCATGTTAATATGGACCAGAATCACTGAGGAATATTTCCAGTAACTTGAAGAATAAATGCCACAAAGAATTAAGGCCGTTCTGAAGGCAAAAGGGGGATCCAAACCGGTGTTAGCCAGGTGTACCTAATAAAGTGGGTGTTAGCCAGGTGTACGTAATAAAGTGTCCGGTGAGTGTGTATTCTAACGACTGGCTTCAGGAGTAGGCAGCATAGTTCTCAGTATGGCCTGAAAAACTTGACATTGCTCGTCAAGTCTCTGCTTTTCCAAGATATGAAAGTTACTTTATTTCCATTGCACCTTCCATCATGTTACTGCAGCACAGTTAATGTTGCCAAGCAACAGATTGTGATGGGAGAGGCAAAGGGCGGAGTCAAATGTTTAAAGTTCAGTGCCTTTTAGCAGTGAGCCTTATTTGGGGTTTAATGATAATGTGAGGAATTGTAGGCAGGATATGCTGATAAACGTGGACCACTGCAGTGCCTTACATGTGGAGTTGTGCTTCTTCTTGAAATAACATGGAGATCAATCATGTGAACAACAGAGGTGAAATGGAAAAAGGAATTGTTGATGTTGGGAAGAGAAAAAAACAGCAGTTCTGGGGCCTCATGCATAACGCCGTGCGTAGAACTCGCACTATAACATGACGTAAGCACAAAAGCCGAAATGTGCTTACGCACACAAAAATTTAGATGCAGGAATCTGTGCGTTCGCCAACTTCCGTGTTCTTCTGCTACATAAATCCCGGTCAGCATGAAAAGTAACTCTTGTGCATGTGCGTGCTGTCCCTCCCCAAACCCTCCCAGACTTAAGCCTCTTTGAATATGCAAATCAGTATAAATCGCCCTTAAACTCAGCGTTCTGTGAAAAGACAATGGGAAAAGCACGGGGGAAAATATAAGAATTTCAGCGAATACCAAGATGAGGCAAAGGAAAAACATACTATTTGTTGATTTAAACTGTGGTATAATCAACAAAAGGAAGTTGATCGAGTGACATTGAGTGTCGGAGAAACTCGAAAGCTCAAGTTCACAAAGTCGCACAGTGCCCTAAATAAAAAAAGAAGTCACATATCAAAGTCGCCATGAAAAGGCAAGTTGTAGCCCACCATCTGAGCTTATTAGGGTACAGACAAAAAAAAATAGGCACACAGTGGGGAAAAAAGCACGAAATGTCAAATTTAATCTCGAAATTTCCACTTTAATCATGTAGTTTATTTTGTCATTAAAGTAGATCATCATAAACTTCATCTTAAAATTGTTTAATTTACTAGTTTCTCAAATGCCATCGTAACTACAGTAGCACGTTAAATGCTTTGTTTTGTATTTGATCTTCTATGTGCTCTGTGTGTGTGAATCACTACGTAGTTCCTTTCTTTCTCTTTCTCTGACAGGACACAGAATCCATCACATTCGTGATATTACAGCTCTGAATAACTAAAATACGGAGATGTATGTATACGTGATATCATTTTCATGATGATAGGAGTTAAAGCACGTTATTAAACATGGAAACACAATGGCGCAGTGATTGTTCATGTCTCACACAAAATGCTGCTGTGCCATCCGTGACCTTCAATGAAGTAATTTATTGTAGCAGTCCTGTCTCTTTCAAACGTATTAACCTCCAGTTCCTGTCCTTACTTTCCTTTCCCCAAATACCGAATCACCACACAATCAGTTCTGTAATAGACGTTAAGCCATCTGTAAGCTTACAACGACGATTCTTCAAAACTTTTAAGGAACATTTAAATATCTTCATAGTATATGTTTAATTATTCTGTCTATCCTTCCAGTGTCGCATCAGCACCAGCAAGAATACAAATTGTGAAGTTGCTAGCGCTGCGGCACCCTGTCCTCACATGTTTAATTTTTAACAATATAGATTATTTAAATGAAGTTAAAGTTTTATCTTTATAATATAATCAACATATTTTGCTGCATTTCACCTTAAAAATTATATTGTCATCATATGTAAATATGCACTTTATAAAGTGGCTCAGGTTGTGTAATATTATAACTGTATCACAAGTTTACAGTGAGGTGATTGTACTTATAAGTACAAACCGTTCTACAAGGAGCAATTGATTGAGTGCATTTAAAGTTCTTGGGATGAAACTGTTTCTGAACCGCGAGGTCCGTACAGGAAAGGCTGTAAAACGTTTTGCAGTGGCTGAGACAGCGTGTCCTTGAAGCTGTATACCGATAATTCTCTTCCCGATCAGCTGCTGCTGTGATTCACACTCAGATACAGTGATATAAATACTCCGAGTGGTGCAGTGAGAGTAATATGGAAAAAGATGATCCGCTGTGGCAACTCCTAACGGGAGCAGCTGAAAGAAGAAGAAGGAGAAGTGAGAGTAACAATGCTAAAGCAGTTATGGTGTTTAGAATACTATAGCTATTCATTGGGCCATTATATTGTTACAAGTTAATTACAATCAGATGCATTACACTAATCAACAACATGCGGTTAGTTTCAATATGTTTATTAAGCCGCGTCAGGATTGTGGATCTAAGAAATAAAGGGTAGCCACTCAGGAACAGTAGCACTGCTTTGACGCTGGGTGCTGCCAGTCTGCAAAACCGATCGGAGAACTTCTGTACGATAGGGTATGAGGTACGTGGAAATGGTGCATGGCTTTACACCAAGTTTAGGTTTTATACATCGCGATTTGAACGTGGAAACATTCTTACGCAACATTTCTGTGCGTACACACGGTTTATACATAAGGCCCCTGGTGTTTACAGGCAGCCAGAGCCCAACACTGAGAAACTGAAGCATCTGCATTGCTCAGTAATAGCAGTTTTGGGGCCGGGAATTTAAACACAAAGTAAGCCGAGCAAGTAAAGAAGCAGACCCTCCCTCCAACGTTTATGGTGTGAGGACATGTTTCAGAATTGGGGGATGTTAAAAATGGTATCCCCAAATTTTTTAAATAAGTTAGCGATGACGAGTTCTTAGCACAGCAGTAACTGAAGTAGTGGTGTTCTCACATATTCAGAGTACAAGTCACTCCTTCACATCCGTGATAATTAGAAGTAGAAGACCCCTGAGAATGTGAAAGTTTTCAAGTGATACTTGGGGCTCTCCCAGCTGTGGTGAGGTGTGTCACAGCGGGATGTTTTTCTGATTTAATATTAGACATACAGTGCATAATTTGAAGAAGGGTAGGGTCCTTACCTGTAAAATGAATTTTAAGTATCTAAAGATGAGTCTGATGAGAAGGTCCAATGGACAGGAGTACAGAAAAAATGTTTCAAAAACTCCAAATTAGCTGGAAAAAATTAAATCTGCAGGGATTCAAGACCAAGTACCTGGCCAGCCATGCCATGACTTCTACCATAACTGTTCTTAAGTCGCACCTCGTCCCAAGAGGACCAAGTGTGAGGGGTCTCGTGGACATTGGAGGTGGCTGCAGAGACCTCTGATCAGGCGGTGGTGACACTCAGAAACTTGACAACATAGTAGAGATTAATAAAAATTGCAAATCCAGGAAGAATATCATAATTCTATTTATGTAATATTATAGGAGTGGCACAGTCGTAGCGCTGCCGCCTTGCAGTAAGGAGACCCAGGTTTATATCCCAGGTCCTCCCTGAGTGGAGTTTGCGTGTTCTCCCAGTGTCTGTGGGGGTTTCCTGCCACAGTCTGAAGACATGCAGGTTAGGTGGACTGGCAGAGCTAAACTGGCCCTAGTGGGTAGGTGGGGTGTGTGTGTTTGCCCTGTGATGGACTGGCGCCCTCTCCAGGATTTATTCCTTCCCTGCACTCTGCTAGCTGACATAGGCTCCAGTGTGACACTGGTGTGCAATAATGGGGTTAGAAAATGGCATGACGTGTAAAAGTATTCCATTATACCTTGAGCATGGGAAAGCTGCTATAGAAATAAATTGTATTATTATTATTATTATTATTATTATTGTCATAATAGTCAGCACAATGAAAGTCTTACCATCAGAACATTTGACAATAAAACAATGCCAGCAAAAGTAAAATCCAAAAAATGCATATACATGTATGTGTGTGTGTTTGTTTATACTGTATACACAGTGGGTACGGAAAGTATTCAGACCCCCTTCAATTTTTCACTCTTTGTTCAATTGCAGCCATTTGTTAAAATCATTTAAATTAATTTTTTTTCCTCATTAATGTACACACAGCACCCCATATTGACAGACAAAAAAAAGATTGCAGATTAAAAAAGAAAAACGGAAATATCACATGATCCTAAGTATTCAGACCCTTTGCTCAGTATTTAGTAGAAGCCCCCTTTTGAGCTCACACAGCCATGAGTCTTCTTGGGAAAGATGTAACAAGTTTTTCACACCTGGATTTGGGGATCCTCTGCCATTCCTCCTTGCAGATCCTCTCCAGTTCTGTCAGGTTGGATGGTAAACGTTGGTGGACAGCCATTTTTAGGTCTCTCCAGAGATGCTCAATTGGGTTTAAGTCAGGGCTCTGGCTGCGCCATTCAAGAACAGTCACAGAGTTGTTGTGAAGCTACTCCTTCATTATTTTAGCTGTGTGCTTAGGGTCATTGTCTTGTTGGAAGGTAAACCTTCGGCCCAGTCTGACGTCCTTAGCACTCTGGAGAAGGTTTTTGTCCAGGATATCCCTATACTTGGCTGCATTCATCTTTCCCTCGATTGCAACCAGTCGTCCTGTCCCTGCAGCTGAAAAACACCCCCACAGCATGATGCTGCCACCGCCATGCTTCACTGTGGGGACTGTATTGGACAAGTGATGAGCAGTGCCTGATTGTTTCCACACACTGAGGAGAGGCAAGACACATGACAGCCCACATGGAGTTTGTTAAAAGACACTTGAAGGACTCTGAGATGGTGAGAAATAAGGTTCTCTGGTCTGATGAGACCAAGATAGAACTTTTTGGCTTTAATTCTCAGCGGTATGTGTGGAGACAACCAGGCACTGCTCATCACTTACAGTCACATACAGTAAAGCATGACGGTGGCAGCATCATGCTGTGGAGGTGTTTTTCAGCTGCAGGGACAGGACGACTGGTTGCAATAGAGGGAAAGATGAATGCGGCCAAGTACAGGGATATCCTGGACAAAAACCTTCTCCAGAGTGCTAAGGACCTCAGACTGGGCCGAAGGTTTACCTTCCAACAAGACAATGACCCCAAGCACACAGCTAAAATAACGAAGGAGTGGCTTCACAACAACTCTGTGACTGTTCTTGAATGGCCCAGCCAGAGCCCTGACTTAAACCCAATTGAGCATCTCTGGAGAGACCTAAAAATGGCTGTCTGCCAACGTTTACCATCCAAACTGACAGAACTGGAGAGGATCTGCAAGGAGGAATGGCAGAGGATGCCCAAATCCAGGTGTGAAAAACTTGTTGCATCTTTCCCAAGAAGACTCATGGCTGTATGAGCTCAAAAGGGTGCTTCTACTAAATACTGAGCAAAGGGTCTGAATACTTAGGACCATGTGATATTTCAGTTTTTCTTTTTTAACAAATCTGCAATCTTTTTTTTGTCTGTCAATATGGGGTGCTGTGTGTACATTAATGAGGAAAAAAAATTAATTTAAATGATTTTAACAAATGGCTGCAATATAACAAAGAGTGAAAAATTGAAGGGGGTCTGAATACTTTCCGTACCCACTGTGTGTGTATATATATATATATATATATATATATATATATATATATATTGAAAAGGAAGCAAGAGAATTGTGCAAAGCATTGAAATTCCAGCCAGTAGACCGTTTCATTGGCATGCCAGACTCAAATATCAGGTCAATCTTTTTGTGTTTTTTGCGCCCTCTAGTGTGTAAAGCATGTTACTACTAATTAGGAGTCCCGTTCTCTCTCTCTCTCTCTCTCTCTCTCTCTTTTGCTCCCTGGTCGAGTGACGCTCGTTCAGCGGGTTTACTCCTGCCGGCCGTAAGGGGCGGAGCCTACAGTCTCAAGGTCTGAGGCTGTTCATTGTGTAAATTGCACTAAAATCCAGGGATATTAGAAAGGGGTCCAATACTTTTTCACAGCACTCCTGTCCCCCAACTCAAATCAAAAATTCTTAAACAATTTCTAGGCCTGAGGCTGTAATTTGCTTCCAATAAAACACCATTACTGTGTCATCTTGCAAGTAACAGCTGAACTACTTTTATGTGGGGAGGGCAGTGTGGTGTACTGCAGTGTTTCTCAACCTTTTTGGTGTTGAAACCAACTTTTTTACTATACAAATATCGATGTGACATAACAGCCTCCAGGAATTGCACTTGGTGAATGAAGCACAATTATCCACTGGGGGGCTTTCAAACACGGTTATCGGATCAACAACCCACCACAATTGTAAACAATAGCAATTTGCAACCCACCAGTGGAATTGTTCAACATAAGGACCAAAGCACATCATAAATATTCGCACTGCATTTACGAATCAAATCCCATACGAAATGGCATATAACCGAAACATATGTATTCCATTTGTCATTCCAACAGGTGGTGCATCACAGACATTTGTAGTGATGCATCTATTGCAATGACCAATGCCATGCATTTTATTCCTTCATGCATTATAAAATACATTTCAACAGATGGGGCACTGCAGATTGTAACTCTGAGGTCGGCGTTGATTTCTTTGATTTCAGCCCACCTTAGACGTCAAACACAACTAGTCATCACAGAATCCACTAGGAATTCTTTATTGTACCAGAAAGTGCTTAAGGATAATGAGAGACCACCTGTCAGATGGGCTATCACTGAGATGGACCAGAGGAGGTCAGGAGGCAAGTATGCAGTTATCTTGACCGCCCAGAAGCAACAGGAGCGGGCCTCTCAAGGGGCCAGGGATGACACGAGGCCACTTGCCAGCTTGCTGGTCTTGATCCTAGAGACTTTTCTTGGGGGTCTGCTGTTAGGTAAGATGACAGAGAAGTGTTTAAAAGATGAAGAATTGGGCTCATTTGTGTGGTTTTGGAACTGCGTATGTGCTTTAGGAGCCAGGAGGAGAACCTGCTAGTCACCACAGAATTCACTAGGAATTCTTCATTGTACCAGAATGTCCTTGAGGATAATGGGAGACTATCTGGCAGAAGAAGTGGACCTTGCAACACGACAATGCCCCTAAACATGCCAGTCAACCCACCGAGGAATGGCTGAAAAGATAGAAATGGAGGGGCTGGGAACGGCCAAGTCAAAGCCCATATCTGAAGAGCGGGAAAAACCTGCCATTCATCATGAGAGAGGGCTGGCCAGTCTAGGGAATGCCAGCTAGATGGGGCAATGCCAGCTATTAGAGTCAAGGGGGGCTTACATTTACCACTGACGGAAATAGGGAATCTGGTCATTTTTCGTTAAATAAATTATTGCAAAGTCAATTTTTCTTTTTTTTTTCAGCTTACATTTATTTTAGATACTGTTTAGATAAAGGACAAATCGTAGGTGTGTCCATCTGTGATAAGACAAGTTAGTCGTGTCAGCGTGGCGACTACGTTAACTGATTTGAAAGCCGAGTATTTCAAATTTTACATTAATTCATCCAAGAGTCAGTTATTACATTTTTGTATATTAAACTAGGGGGCTCTGCCCCCTGCTCACTTCGCTCGCCAACCCCCGTGTTTGGTTAATCGGATATAAAATATTAAAAGTTTTTTTTTTCTTTGGAATTGTTTCAGTTTCATTATTTGCACTTTTACTATAAAGTTTCATTAAAAACAATATTTGGCATTAATTACCTTTTTATTCAAGATCGCATTGAATTTTGATTTCGTTTCTGGAGACACAGTGTGACAACACAACGTTTAACTGCCCGTGAGTGAATATTGTTTCTGTTTCTCTAATAAATAATCCGACTTTTTCTAATGCTTGTCCCTGTGATTTGTTAATTGTTATAGCAAAAGCTATTCTCACAGGAAACTGTAAGCATTTTAATATGAATGGCATATCACGATCTCCTTTGGTGTCTAATGTTATTCGCGGAATATATACATTACCTTTCTTGTCGCCTGTTAAAATTTGCATTGCTTCTCCGCGATCATCAATATACACCTGACTGAATTGTGTTTTCTTGTCATTGTTTTAACTGTTGCGGGACCACAGATTCTTCTAGCATATGGTCCATTATTGTGTAAATCTACGTTTTGTGCATTGAATGATGCGAAGGCGAAAAGACTTTGGTTTCTGCTCTTTGCCTTTTATTTCTGACCTCGCTTTGTCCTGCTGTTTTTTTTTCAATTACACCTGGTCCTGATGATTCATTTCCTTTTGTTTGCGCTAATTCGATCTTTACTATGGTTTTTCTGATACTGTAGCGACTGACATAATAAAGTGTTTTACTTGAAAGTGTTCTACTTATTCTTAGAAATCACCTTAGTCAATGGGTGGGCCTCTCTGGCAGTGTCTTAAATTGGTTTGAAATCTACCTGGCAGGTAGAAAATTCTTTGTTAATTGTGTTAATTACAACTCGAAGACACATGATATCCGATATGGTGTTCCACAAGGCTCTATCCTGGGTCCGCTGCTCTTCTCAATCTACATGCTTCCGTTAGGTCAGATTATCTCAAATTACAACGTGAGCTACCATAGCTATGCTGATGATACACAGCTGTACTTATCAATAGCACCTGATGACCCCGACTCTCTCGATTCACTAACACAATGTCTTACTGGTATTTCTGAATGGATGAATAGTAATTTTCTCAAACTAAATAAAGAGAAAACTGAAATCTTAGTGATTGGCAATAATGGATACAACGAGGTTATTAGAAATAAACTTGATGCACTAGGATTAGGAGTTAAGACGGAAGTAAAAAAATTTAGGGGTAACCATTGACTGTAATCTGAATTTTAAATCGCATATTCATCAGACCACTAGGACAGCATTTTTTCACTTAAGAAACATAGCAAAGGTTAGACCTCTTATATCATTGAAAGATGCTGAGAAATTAATTCACGCTTTTGTTTTCAGTCGACTAGATTACTGTAACGCACTCCTCTCAGGACTGCCTAAAAAAGACATAAATCACTTGCAACGAGTGCAGAATGCAGCTGCTAGAATCCTAACTGGGAAAAGATAATCCAAACACATTTCTCCAGTTTTGATGTCACTACACTGGTTACCTGTGTCATTCAAGATTGACTTTAAAATACTGCTTATGGTTTATAAAGCCTTAAATAATCTCGCTCCATCGTATATATCAGAATGTCTGACACGTTATATTCCAAATTGTAACATTAGATCTTCAAATGAGTGTCTCCTTACAATTCCAAAAGCTAAACTTAAAAAAAGTGGTGAGGCGGCCTTCTGCTGTTATACACCTAAAATCTGGAATAGCCTGACAATAGGAATTCGCCAGGCAAATACAGTAGAGCACTTTAAAACACTGCTGAAAACACATTACTTTAACATGGCCTTTTTATAACTTCACTTTAACTTAATCATGATACTCTGTATGTTCAATTCATCAAAATAACTATTAATGGTGGCTCTAAAATCCGTCCTGACCCCAACTCTCTCTTCTGTTTCTTTTTCCGGTTTCTTTGTGGTGGCGGCCTGCGCCACCTCCACCTACTCAAAGCATCATGATGCTCCAACATTGATGAACTGAAAGCCAGAAGTCTACGTGACCATCATCATCAAATCCTTCCGTGAGAACCCTAAATACAAAGAGGACTGTTTGACTTATGTTAGGTAGATTGCCCAGAGGGGACTGGGTGGTCTCTTGGTCTGGAATCCCTGCAGATTTTATTTTTTTTCCTCCAGCCGTCTGGAGTTTTTTTTCTGTCCACCCTGGCCATCGGACCTTACTTATTCTATGTTAATTAATGTTGACTTATTTTATTTTATAACTGTGTCTTTTATTTTTCTATTCTTCATTTTGTAAAGCACTTTGAGCTACATTTTTTTTGTATGAAAATGTGCTATATAAATAAATGTTGTTGTTGAACAATCGGCGACATCGTAACCCCAAACACAACTTTCTAGCACCCTCTCCAACCCCCTCATCCCCCGGGTCTCGCAAACGCCCAACCCCTTAGCGCATCGATCAATATCCCGCTATCAGTTTTCCGTGCTGTACTCCGCCCTCCCTCAATAGGACCTAATAGTCACTTAAAACAAAAAAGGCTTCAACCTGGCTGGGAGGCTACAACACTTACGAATTGTACAACTTTCATATTCTTTACCTTTCTCTGCATGTGTCTCGCGCCATCGTTTGTTTGAGCCTTTCAATTCCACTGCTTTCATAATCTCTTCTCTGCCTTTTTTTCTCTCCAACGCTTTTGGGTCTCTTTTGACCGCGCTGCTCTTTCTTCTTTGCTTAGTCGTTGACGTTTCTTTCATCTAGAACATATTGTCCATACGCTTTATATGTGCCGAGAGCACAGGATCGTGTGTGCTACGTGCCGTTAAACGAATCAGTGTTTGCCGGCTGTGCTCTTATTTGATATTGTTTGCGTCTCGCGGGTCTTTTAAGTGTCTTCCGAGAATATCATTTTTCACCCTGCTTTTCCTTTCCAGGATTTTTTTTTATAATAGAGACATACTTTTGTAATGATGGGTCAAAACGTAAAAGCAATAAAAGAATGCACTTGCATGTGTTAGCAGACGACATTAAATGTGTACTCTTTAACTGCACTTTACAATGGAGCACAACGAGGCTTGTGGGGGCTCAACACGGAAATTCAAGTGTCGTGAAAATGGCATCGACTGGTGTGTGTGTTAGTGCTGCAGGGTATGTGACTAAATGTTTTTCAATATTCTCAAACATTACATATTTCAAAGTAATACCCAATAATTAGCAGTGAGTAAATATTATAGCAAGGGGCGTTTCCCGTATGGACAGGGGCTCGTTTTCATGGCTGCTTTATTGGTTCCCAATGCTGAAAAGGACTCGATTACCCAGCTGTCAGCGCGAGACTGACGTCAGAAGGCGCAGCGGGTACGCCCCTTTTATAGGGAGGAATCTGCGCGGGCTTTTTTGATGGCTTCTTTATTTACATAACGGTCGCCCGATTACCGTTCTGAATTTTCCCGCTCGGATGTACTGCATTATGGTAAGCCGTTTCAACACTTAACTTCTTTAATATGATATCTGCATTCAAATGAGTTTAAATTTGATATCAGCAGTTACAAATTTGATATCGGGCTTATAAAATTTGATATCAAGTTTTAAAAGTTTAATATGATATAGCTTAAATGCTAATATATATGCATTTAAACTCCCGCACAGGGCCGGACTGGGAAGCTCATTCAGGCCGGGAATCCTAAGTCTAGCTCCGGCCACACAATTTTTCTTGTACAGGCAAAGACTCAGAACACCAACAAACACCATTTGTCTTGGATTTTTCTGACAGTAGATTCAGCTTTTACACATACATTTCACTCTTAAATATTAGTCTCAAAACAACATCTGATAAAGTGTGGAACAACTCTTCATAAATGTAAACACTTCATAAATAAATAAACCATGTAGTTCTATAATATTTATATCAAAACAGATGTGCAAAAAGCACTGAAGCACAAAACGCAGTTGTCAGTGGAATCCCCAGAGCAGAGATTATGAGTCCTGAATCTCCAGAGCCGTCCGTGTCTGGACGGTAAAGCTGAATACTCGTCCACAAAGTTTGAAGTGCTGGTCAAAAAAGACCACTTTGTATTTCTTCAATAGACAAAATACTCAAAAACAGGCAGAATTCTGGCAAGCAGTTTTTAAAGAATGCACTTAGTAAACAAAAAACTATGAAACATTTCGTGTCGCCTACTCAGTCACTCGCTCGTCATAGCGCTATAAGGTTTAACTGTCAGAGCGCACTTTAAAAATATGAAAATAAAGTAAAAACAAGACACGGTCATGACCAAACTTATCATGAAAAAAGAACAACAGGTACATTTAAAAACACAAATCATTCCCCTCACATATGCGTTTCATTGATAAAATTAAACATTCCGTGTGGTCTATCGAGTCACTCTGAGAAAAAAGGAAAACAAAAACCTTAACAATGTGACCATACACTACACTTCATTAAAATTTGTAACAAAAATAAAACAAAATAAATACACAGTAACAAATACCAAAACCCATGCAACATCCAAATATAATTCAAAGTACAATATATGATAAACGTTTAAACAATCTTCATATATAACTTCAATCACGAAAGCCCCAGACGTGCGCACCTCTCATCTTTGCGCTCCTGTTTAACTGTCAGATCGCCAGACGCACGCGAAGTCAACTTGAACAAAAACGATAAACCATCCAAGCAGAGACCACAAAAGAACCCCTCCACCGTTACACCGAAAGGATTTGTGCCCACTACTGAGCAATAACGCCTGCTCCTTTTCAGGTATAACAACATTATATAATCTCACCATTACTTTATTTCACTGATTGCTCCGAAAGCCAGGCCAGGCCACCGGTAAACGTCCCTCTGATTGTTAATGTCAGCCCGGCTCTGCTCCCGCATCATATTGTGACAAACGGACACACACGATTTATCAAGAAAACACTTGTTCTTTACTTTTTTTTTTTTTTCTTAATGCTGGTAATGTTGTATACAATTAATATTTAAATAACACCCTTTCTTTAGTCCCGATACCGGGATTTATGCACCAGGCATTATCAGTTAGTGGTGGTAGGCAAACTCAAACCACCTTTAGACTTCAATAAAACACTCCCATTGCCAAAATCAATAAACAAACATTAAACACAACTGTTTGGAACCCAACATGAAAGAAATAATAATTAACAGTCCAATTTTAGGTGCAGCGCCGCAGAGCCTCCTGGGACATCAGGGCTGTCCGTCGCTACAATATTTTGTTAATTTGATGTCACATTTATGAAATTTAATATCAGGCTTATAACATTTAATATCACGCTTTTAAAATTTGATATCAAGATTTTAAAATTCGATACAGCGTTTCCTCACAATTGCCGGTACAATATATCTTAATACAAAACAACCAATACTAGCATAAAACCGTATCAGTATTACCATACGGGAGGATAAAGGGAACTGAAATAAGTTCCCCATCCAGCTATGAATATTAGTTAAAACACAGTCATTCGTTAAAATTTTATAAATAAGTAAGAACTTAGAAAGGCGCCGAGTTAAAGGCGTTATTGTATAGCGAGAATACTAATGGCACACGACAGGAAAGAAGATCAGGGGTTTTCGCGATTGTTCGTGAATATCTGGGAGTGGAATATCAGAGGCCTAAGCCACTTAAGCCCCCACGTCCCGACCCCACAGTCCATTTTAAACCAGTCCCCTGTTTCTATCAGGTAGGGTGGTTGCGCCTTTCCTGGGTTATTAATTAATTCAGACATCACTTAAGCAGCTGGTTGATAACGTCGGTTCTTTACAATAATAATCCGCAGATAAACCTTGTAAATAGGGTTGCCAGATTAGAAAATTTGAAACACGGGACACTGTTAAAATATCTCTCTCTCTCTCTCTCTCTCTCTCTATATATATATATATATATATATATATATATATATATATATATATATATATATATATATATATATAAACTGCTCAAAAAATTAAAGGAACACTTTGAAAACACATCAGATCTCAATGGGAAAAAGAAATCCTCCTGGATATCTATACTGATATAGACTGGGTAATGTGTTAGGAACGAAAGGATGCCACATCGTTTGATGGAAATGAAAATGATCAACCTACAGAGCCCTGAATTCAAAGGCGCCCCAAAAATCAGAGTGAAAAATGATGTGGCAGGCTAGTCCATTTTGCTAAAATTTAATTGCAGCAACTCAAAATTGTACGCAGCACTTTGTATGGCCCCTGTGTTCTTGTATACATGCCTGACAACATCGGTGCATGCTTCTAATGAGATGACAGATGGTGTTGTGGGGGATCTCCTCCCAGATCTGGACCAGGGCATCACTGAGCTCCTGGACAGTCTGAGGTGCAACCTGGTGGCATTGGATGGACCAAAACATAATGTCCCAGAGGTGTTCTATTGGATTTAGGTCAGGAAAGTGTGGTGGCCAGTCAATGGTATCAATTCCTTCATCCTCCAGGAACTGCCTGCATACTCTCACCACATGAGGCCAGGAATTGTCGTGCACCAGGAGCCACTGTACCAGCATAGGGTCTGACAATGGGTCCAAGGATTTCATCCTGATACCTAATGGCAGCCAAGGTGCCTTTGTCAAGCCTGTAGCGGTCTGTGTGACCCTCCATGGATATGCCTCCCCAGACAATCATTAACCCACCACCAAACTGCTCATACTGAATGATGTTACAGGCAGCATAACGTTGTCCATGGCTTCTCCAGACCCTTTCACTTCTGTCACGTGCTCAGGGTGAACCTGCTCTCATCTGTAAAAAGCACAGGGCACCAGTGGTGCATCTGCCAATTCTGGTATTCTATGGCGAATGCCAATCGAGCTGCATGCTGCTGGGCAGTGAGCTCAGGGCCTATTAGAGGACATGGGGCCCTTGGGTCACCCTCATGAAGTCTTTCTGGTTGTTTGGTCAGAGACATTCACACCAGTGGCCTGCTGGAGGTCATTTTGTAGGGCTCTGGCAGTGCTCATCCTGTTCCTCCTTGCCCAAAGGAGCAGATACTGGTCCTGCTGATGGGTTATGGACCTTCTATGGCCCTCTCCAGCTCTCCTAGAGTAACTGCTTGTCTCCTAGAATCTCCTCCATGCCCTTGAGACTGTGCAGGGAGACACAGCAAACCTTCTGGCAATGACACCTATTGATGTGCCATCCTGGAGAAGTTGGACTACCTGTGCAACCTCTGTAGGGTCCAGGTATCGCCTCATGCTACCAGTAGTGACACTGACTGTAGCCAAATGCAAAACTAGTGAAGAAACAGTCAGAAAAGATGAGGAGGGAAAAATGTCAGTGGCCTCCACCTGTTAAACCATTCCTGTTTTGGGGGTCATCTCATTGTTGCCCCTCTAGTGCATCTGTTGTTAATTTCATTAACACCACAGCAGCTGAAACTGATTAACAACCCCCTCTGCTACTTAACTGACCAGATTAATATCCCATAAGTTTCATTGACTTTATGCTATACTCTGATTAAAAAGTGTTCCTTTAATTCTTTTGAGCAGTATATAAAAGGAGAGACATAAGTTAAAAACATAAAGCAAGGATTTTAATGGGTTATGATGAAAACAAAAATAAAATCTTTTGAAAATTATTTACTGAGAGTGCAATTACATACAAAACAGCTTCTGCCTTGTTTGATAAATGTCCATTCGCTGGAATATTCATCACAAAATTTACACTTACGTTTTTTTTCCATCTTGGGATGGATGGATGGATTCGTTTTTAAATTAGAAAAAAGTGTGCCATGTCAAGTAGTAACAACACACTTTGTTGACAGTCACTGTATGTCGCAATGCTGATCCAGAACTGCACAGCAGCGCGGCTGGAGAGCAAAACGGTAAGAGTGTCGCTGTCCTCCGCCAACCACAGCAACTGAACAAGATGCAAAAAGGCAGCAAACACTCGCTTCCTCGTGACATTTGGGTTATTTCCATCAAGAGAATCTAAGAAAAGAAAGTAGAATTACTTATAAAGTTATAACTACCGTAAGAAGGTAGTAACATATTTTTATTACGAATTTTGAAAATGAACTAAATACGGGGCAGGGGACAAAATGGTCAAATATGGGACATGCCCCGTATATAAGGGACGTCTGGCAACCCTACTTGTAAATGATTACATATTTGCTATTCCCTCCCCTTTATTTCCAGAGAAGTCACTCTTTGGGCTCAAACTTACCTAAAGCAGCAGGAGACAGCGCGGCGGCGTGAGCTGTTTGCGCGTGCGCGGCGTTTGACTCCACTTGTATTGGGCATCCCGAGTTCCAGTCAGACAACTAAGAGAGGAAAATCTACAAAATCCACAAGTGCAAGCAACCGCGCCGCTCAACAGCTACAGCTGAAACAGTAAACCCATTCCGAGTTAAAGTCGTGCAGAATGTTTCTCCGTTTTAGGATGGACGAGTTCGCAAATTCGACAATGCTTTTCAATGGGAGATTTTGTAGTACTAGGGGATTGGTGTTTCCTCTCCGATTTTTAGGAAGAAATCAAGCAAAATGATCCATTTTATTAGCTAACTAAAAAGATTACAATATGCAAGCTTTCGAGGCAGCTCAGGCCCCTTCTTCTGGCAAGATGTCATTTTTAGGAAAAACATAGGCCATGGAACCAAATAAACAGAAAAACACGGACATGTTTAATATGGTGTACAAGGAATTTTCTAATTAAACACAACAGCAGCACATGTCTGCCTAATAAATCTAAGTGTCAAAGAAAAAAAACTATATCATATTACTGATAATTGCGGAGGGTTGGCACCCTGCCCAGGATTGGTTCCTGCCTTGTGCCCTGTGTTGGCTGGGATTGGCTCCAGCAGACCCCCGTGACCCTGTATTCGGATTCAGCGGGTTAGAAAATGGATGGATGGATGGATATTACTGATAAGCATTAAATGTCAAATTCAAGCTTGGGAGCAGAACATTAAACAGGACTTGTCCTCACTCAAATCAACGACTTTAATTTTAAATTGTCCTGTCCGTACTTGTGCAGTTTCTCTCAACATCGTTTATGACACCATTATTCTTTAACGTTTTTGATGACTGATTTGGAGCAGTTGATATTTAATGACCACCTCTTTAGCTATCAGCACATGACTGAGTGACATTAAGGCACGTGCATTATACAGGATGTGACGTCAAGACACATGTCACCAATCACAATCACCGAGTTCATTTGGTTATGCACAGCCTAGTAATTACATCTTGTTACGATGTTTGTTAAGATGTATGAAACAATACATTTATGCACACAAGAAACTGTAGATTCATCATATGATTGTCGTGAAAAAAACATAGGAACAGAAAAACAAAGGAGTGGTAACACTGTCTGTGTTAGCGGTTATGGATGTAATGATAGGTCAAGCAAAATGACCCTTTAATTGGCTAACTAAAAAGACTACAATATGCAAAATTTCGTGGAAACTCGGGCCCCTTCTTCAGGCAAAGATGTAAATTTGAAATTATGAAACTGATGAAATGTTAAAACTTGAATGTGAATTTTCAATTTTAAAATGTGAATTTGAATTGATGACGTTTTAAAACCTCACACAGCGCAATCTGTTCGAGACACCTCAATGAAAATGGAAATGCCTTTGAAGAATAAGAGTGCTACATCTCCTCAGAACTCGTCCACGGGGGCTCAGTTGTTTTTCGCGGTCAGATAGTCGTTGGCTTTCCCAGTACAGGTAGGTACTTTGCGCATTATATGAGTATTACTGTATCAAATCAAATACTGTATTATCTCTGTTACTTTTAATACTAGGGGGCACAGCCCTCTGCTCTGACCCCTCCTCGCTTCGCTTGCCAACCCCCGAGTGGGTCTCTGCCGCTCACATATGGGGAAGCAGATGTACAATTTAAACAGATTTTTATTTTCATGGGAATTGTTAAATATGCAAAATAGAACTAACTATTTTACATTACAATGAGTAATTAACCATTGTAAAAAAAAAATAGTAAAACGTAATAAATTGAAAGAAAATTATGTTTCATGTTGCATTAGAGGTATTCATTAGGTTATACGTTTTCGTTCTGTTTGGCTTTGAAATTAACACGCAAATACTTTTTAAACTTACTCTTTTACTGTAAAACTTCAGTAAAAACAATATTTGTAATTAACTTTTTCGTCAATATCGCATTGAATTTTGATTCTGTGTTTGGACTTAAATCGTGACAATGTAACGTATAACTGCTCGTGAGTGAATATCGTTTCTTTCTCTCTAATAAATAAACTGACTTTTTCGAATGTTTGTCCCTGCAATTTGTTAATTGTCATAGCAAAAGCTATTCTAACGGGAAACTCTTAACGTTTTAATATTTACAGTTTAATGTTATGCACTACTTTGCCTTTCTTGTCGCCTGTTAAAATTTTACATGTCAGAATTGTTTGACTAATTTTGAATACAACTAATCTTGTCCTATTGCATAGCTTATCACTCAGAGATAAATTGCGCAATAACATTATGATACATCCGTCTTTCTACAGTAATTTGGCTGGTGGAAGACCGGATGGTATTAACGGTTGTAGATATTCTTCATGATACTGTAAGTTGATGTTTTCATCGCCCGCATTATCACCACCAACTGTTTCAGTGTAGTCTATTGATACGTATTTAACCAATTTGCCGTGTAACCGATCGAGATTTTTTGTATTAATTCGTTTGACTTCATTGTTTCTCAGTGTTAGGATTGCCTGTGTACTCATTTCTTCTGTTGATAACCCTTCATGATGAAATTCTTCAATAAGATTTGGACATAATACGTCTTCTTTAATTGGGATCTTAAAGTGAGGAAAATGAAAAAATTTATAAGAGCTGAGAGTGCAGGAACTGCGTCTGTCAAAAGCATTCACATAAATGAGAGGTGAGAGGACCGTGTGTGTGGGTCGTTAACTGGAAATGGTTTAGAGGAGGGCGGGACCCCCTCTACCAACACAAAGAAATCTCTTGGTTATAGTCTTGTCTCGTCTCAAGATTTTCTTTTATAATAGAGAGATGATTCATCGTTACAAGAACACTTAATAAACGAATGTGTGATATCTCTATCTTTGATGAAGTAAATAAACAAAACTAAAAATGCTCCCGGTTTTAAGCTCGTGAACTAAATCCCTGAAAGCACCAGAATGTTGCCTGCTTGTTCTCGGTTGTTACTTTCTGGTCGCTTTGAAAGCTGTGTGTGTAAAGAATTTCAAATTAGCGTTTCGAGAACAGACAGAGTGCATTGGAGGTGCAGTGGTCCGTGTCGCGGCCTCTCAGCCTTCAAGTTAAATCCTATACTGGGCTAACCCATCTGCACATCCTCCCTGGTATGCCTATAAGAATTATTATTACATTTATATAGTGCTGTTTCTGAAACTCAGAGCTCTTTCCATAGGGAGTTGTGAGAACCACTTTAACCCTCACCAATATGCAGCATCCACCTGGATGCTGGAATGGCTGCCATTTCTGCACCAGTATTGCCCCAATGGCGTAGCTAGGGGTGGGTGGAGGGAATGGTCTACCCCGGGTGGCACATTTATGGGAGCGGCATTATTGGCCAAAAGGCTCAGTACAATTCGTGTGTAAGCAGCAGGGTTCAGAAAACTATCACTCATGAATGAAAAAAGTAAAATTCTCTGATTTATAGCCACAAACGCTTCAAAAATCATTTTCAGACTGTCCTTCTGTGACGGCATCAAACACAGCAGTTGAAATTTATGAGGCAATAACAAAAATAAACATAAATATTACACCGATAATACTTTCTAGGAAGATAAACAGCTTATTTACAATTTATAATTTCATTTCGTTATCAATCCGAATGCGTTCTTGCTCTGCACAGAAAACATCCCCACCTATCATTTGCACAGTACACAGGTTTTGGTTTTCACAACGTAATTATATTAAACTAATAATTAGAACACAGCTTATCAGTGTATCTATACTATGTTCTTGTCTAGTTGATGCTTATAAATAATTACATGTGAAAATGATTGCTTTCTCTATATATGAATAAATCTAGGCAAAATATATCTTAATTTTTCTGTATACGCCATTTTAATTTTCTATTTAAATAGGTGAACATATTCAGATATGTTGGAGGGCGGAAAATTGAAGCACCGCCCTGCCCCGAGCGGCACGAACTCAAGCTACGCCACACATTAGCTGCTAGGTGGTGAAGGGATGAGAGATACTTAGCCAGTAAGAGTCAGGGGATGATTAGGGGGCCCAGGTCATGAAGGACAGTTTAGTCAGGACATCGGGATACACCCTACTCTTCACAAAGGATGCCAGGAATCTTTAAGGACCACAGAGAGTCAGCACCTTGACTTTACGTCTCCATCCGAAGGACGGTGCCATTTTTACAGCACAGTGTCCCTGTCACTGGACTGGTGCATTGGCATCCACATTCAAACCACTGGGTAAGCTCACCAACACCTCTTCCAGCAGCAGCCCAAGGTGTGCCTAGCTGGTCTGCCATCCAAGTGTAGGCCAGGACGAAACAGGTTCTCCTCATGGCTCCTAAGGCACATACCCAGTTCCAAAACCACACAAATAAGCCCACTTCTTCATCTTTATCAATAGCGCCTGATGACCCCGACTCTCTCGTCTGACTTACCCAATGTTGGGTTTCTAAATGGACGAGTAGTAATTTTCTCAAACTAAATAAGGAGAAAGCAGAAATCTTAGTGATTGGCAAAAATGGATATAATGAAGGTATTAGAACTAAACAGGCTTAAAAGACAAGACAGGGTAAAGAATTTAGGAGTCATTATTGACTGACCTGAATTTGATTCCTGCCTTGTGCACTGTGTTGGCTGAGATTGGCTCCAGCAGACCCCTGTGACCCTGTAGTTAGGATTCAGCGGGTTGGAAAATGGATGGATATTAATCAGATTACTAGGATGGCATTTTTTCACTTAAGGAATATAGTAAAAGTTAGATCTCTTGTAACTTTGCAAGATGCTGAGAAATTAGTTCACGCTTTTGTTTTCAGTCGACTAGATTACAGTAACGCACTCCTCTCAGGACGACCTGAAAAAGACAACGAGTGCAGAATGCTGCTAGAAAATCCGAGCACATCACACCAGTTCTGATATCACTACACTAATTACCTGTGTCATTTAGAATTAAAATACTGCTTATGGTTTACAAAGCCTTAAATCATCTGCTCCATTCTATATCTCAAAATGTCTCTCACCTTAAACTAGATCTTCAAATGAGGGTCTGCTTAGAATTCCAAGAGCTAAACTTAACAGAAGTGGTGAGGCGGCCTTCTGCTGTTAGGCACCTCAAATCTGGAAGAGCTTACTGATACGGTGGAGCACTTTAAAAAACTGCTAAAAACTCTTTATTAACCCTATCCCCCCAATGACTATAGCACTCTTCTGATAAGACTTTCCACCAGATTTTGGAATGCATCTGTACGTATTTCTGCCCGTTCACCTAAAAGCAGTCGGCTAGATTACAGTAACGCAATCCTCTCAGGACCACCTAAAATTGACGAGTGCAGAATGCAGCTGCCAGAATCTTAACTAGGAAAAGAAAATCCGAGCACATCACACCAGTCTTAGCGTCGTTACACTGGTTACCTGTGCCATTTAGAATTGACTTTAAAATACTTCTAATGGTTTACAAAGCCTTAAATAATCTCACTCCATCCTATATCTCCGAATGTCTCTCACCTTACACTCCAAATTGTAACCTTAGATCTTCAAATGAGTGTCTGCTTAGAATTCCATGAGCTAAACTTAAAAGAAGTGGTGAGGTGGCCTTCTGCTGTTATGCACCTCAAATCTGGAAGAGCTTACTGATACGGTGCAGCACTTTAAAAAAACTGCTAAAAACACATTATTTGAACATGGCTTTCTCATAGCTTCATTTTACTTTAATCCTGATATTCTGTATATGAATTTATCAGTTTTATCATATCTCCTCAATCCGCACTAACTCCTTCGTTCTGTGCTGTTCTTTTTCTGGTTTTCTTTGTTGCTGATCTGCTCCATCACCACCACCTGATCAAAGCACCTGGTGAGAGGTCCACATGACCCTCATCATCTAATTCTTCCATGTGAACCCTGAATACCATGATGACTGATTGAGATCATTGATGTTAGGTAGAATGCCAAATGGGGTCTGGGTGGTGTCATGGCCTCTGACCCCCTGCAGATTTTTTTTTTCTCTCCTCCTGGCCATCAGACCTTACTTTATTCTTTGTTACTTAGCATTGCCTAATCTTATTTTTGTATTTTTTTCTTTCTTGATCTTGTAAAGCACATCATTTGTATGAAAGCGTGCTATAGAAACAAATGTTGTTGTTGTCTTTTAACGACTTCTCTGACTTCTTCCTACCTAACAGTAAACATCCCAAGAAAAGTCTCTGGTATGAAGTCCAGCCAGGTGGTCCCAAGTCATCCCTGACCCTCAAGAGGCCCACTCCTGTTTCTTCTGAGTGGTCCTCTTGACCTTCTCTGGTCCATCTCCTGGAGAGCTCTGTGACCGTCCATCCAGGAAGCATTCCAGACCACCACCTGGACAGGCCAGTGTCATCCAGTCTAGGAAGTTCCTTCAAGAATGGCCTTGATGGGATGAAGTGCATTCTTGTGGTCCGCTACTATAAATAAGCCAAAAAATAAAAAGGGCAGCCAAAGCAACACGTTGGCACTGTGTCCGGCACACGATGCCCCACTGGCTTGGCACTGTCTGCTTTGAGTTTTTCCTTCTCTGTGTGAGTGCACACGAGAGCTGCTCCACCTCATGCAGTGTCAAGTCCCACCACATCCACTAAGTAGACACCCACTCCTTGTGGTGATCCTGAGGTAGATAAGTTCCTCAGTAAATGAAGAGAACGTGAACCGAGTGTCCGTATTGTGCGTCTTGGGACATTCATTTCACCAGGGGGCTTTCCTTTTTTGGCTCACTGTACTAATTACAAAATTCCCAGCAGTTTTCTCAGTCTAAGGCAGATGGCACGCAGATCATTTCTGGGAACATATGAGCTCCTCCAGGGCTGATGACCTCTCTGAGCTGACAGTTGGCTTTCCTTCATCCTACTCACACAACGAATAATCAAAATATGTTTCAGAACTCTCATCAGGAGAAGCAGGGCAGTTGAATGAGGGTCTTTTTGGATGTCTTCTTTAGTGCAGTCAACACAACATGGCACAGACTGCTGGAGCAGAACCTCAGGTCAATGTGGGTTGATGCTACCACAGTGTCCTGGATAATGTACTAACTAACTGGTGGAGCACACTTTGTGTGGCATAAGAACTGCGTATTGGACATGGCCGTGAGTAGCACGGGGGTCTGACAGGGAGATGTTTATCCTGTACACCGCTGACTTTAGATACAACACTGAGTAATGTCTTCTGCAGACATTTGCCAATGACACCGCCATCGTTGGGTGTATCAGCGGTGGGCAGGAGAATGAATGCAGAGCACCTGTGAAGGACTTTGTTGAATGGTGCAGACTAAAGCAGACACAGCTCAACTTCAGTGAGGCATAGGAGGTCATCATAGACTTCAGGAGGGTCCTCTCTACCTCTGATTCTCATAGATGGTGGAGATGTAGACGTGGTGAGGACACTGAAGTACCTAGGGATCCATCTGAACGAAAGGCTTGAGTGAAGTACCAACAGGGTTTCCATTTGTATTCTAGAGTCTGCTTCCTCCTGAACCCACTCATGCATACTCTCTACCAGTCTGTAGTGACCGGTGGAATTTTCTATGTGGTAGTGTGCTGGGGAAATGGTGTTAGTGCAGGTGATGCCAACAGACTAAAGTAACAGATTAAGAAGTTGGGTTCAACTGTGGAAGTCAGGCTGGACTGAAGTGGTTGAACGGATAGTCACTCAGGAAGTTTCTTATGATCCTGGACAATGACTCTCGCCTCCTGTATGAAGTCTTGGCTAAACGGAAGAGCACATTCAGCAAGAGGCAACATCAGCGGGGTTACTCCAAGGAGAGCCATGTAAGGGCACTTCTACCAATCGGCTTTACAATGAGTCACCCCTCGGCCTCTTGTGTGCTGAATGGTGCAGGGCTGGTCTGGCAGACAGTGACGCCATGTGCAACACACTGGGCCAAGGACTGTGGCAAAGTAACTGACAGGTATGTGCATGAATAGCCCCACTTTGTTAATCAATTTATAGCTCACTAGCAAAATACCCGCGCCTCGCTGAGGTGAAGTACTGACTTAAAATTTTTATTAAGAAGAAAATTAAACCTTTTTAAACTGAGGGAAAATATACCAATAATTATTTGTTAAGGATCTCTTTGTATACCACATTGTGAGTTCGGCCCTCCAGTTGTAATATGACCAAGCTGTGCGCTGAGCTTACTCTTGAGCATGTAACGTACAGTTGGCCATGTGAACAGTAATCTTGTTTCAAATCTCACAGCTTGGATTGCTGCTGTCATAATCGGTTTGAGTTTCATGGTTTGTTTCAATGACGACAGTATTTGTAGGACTTGTGTTGAAGAGACATTCAGCATCTGTCAAGCGTTGTAAGCACACAACCGGTTTCATCGATCACTTCACATCCAGCTTTTGAGAGTTTAAACATTCATAAACATCAAAGTATCCACTACTGAAATCGTCACCTGTGAATCTAAGATGTTTAAGAGACATTGGCGGTTGTCGAAAGGTGTAAAATATTTGGCCATTTCGGTACACTTGAAAGTGACAACCGAACAATTCAGCGGCAGCAATCATCTCACACGCAGATCCATAGGTGAAGGGCTTAAGCATTTCACTCTTCTAGTGCTCCTGTGTAGTATAATTATCTCCTGTACCGTCATCAGTCCACACCTTGAACCTGTCCCACTCATTCAATACATAAGACACAATGTTTCTCCAGATATCAAGAGTGAGCCTGATATGGCCGTGCAATATGTAACACAGAGAATGGAAAAGGTAGGTGCCATCTCCGGGCATGGAAACCACTCGGTAAGTGACAGTTCTTTTATCGATGGTGATCACCACGATAGACATGTTAATGGGGGTACAGTTGGAATGATAAAGGAAATGGGTACCTGAACAATGTAAAGTCTAAAATACCCAAACAATAACTATAATCATAATAAACGAACAATAAAACAGCGGAGAAGCCGTGGATTAAATAAAAAGGCTGTAGTTATCAGCAGGAAGACGTGAATCCCGTGGCGAAGCAAGGAAGGGAATGTAGAGACTGGAGCGACGGACGGCCTTATATAGGCAGGCAGCCAACAACGTGGGAGGTGTTGGGATGGGGGACCCAACACCGCATCACACGGTGACCGAGCTGCAGGCTATGGACGTATATATGTACGTAAGTAGGATTCAGTTAGCGTTGGGAACCAGCGTACCAAATTTCTTGAAGATGGGCCCATAATTAACAAAGACCGTTGAAAAGTTCAATATGGCGGCCGACAGTGGCATCATACCACCGAAATAAGCATGTACATTGGTTTCGGTTAGTGCAGGGAAGGCACCTACCAAATTTCGTGAAGATGAGGCCATAAATAAGAAAGTTCAACATGGCGGACATCGTTGACTGTTAAGACCGTTACGCATAGAATTTCGAAATAAAACCTGCTTAACTTTTGTAAGTAAGCTGTAAGGAATGAGCCTGCCAAATTTCAGCCTTCTACCTACACGGGAAGTTGGAGAATTAGTGGCGTTGGAAAGTTCAATATGGTGGCCGACAGTGGCATCATACCATTGAAATAAGTATGTACATCTGTTTCAGTTAGCGCAGGGAAGCCAAGCCGCCTACCAAATTTCGTGAAGATGGGGCCGTAAATAAGAAAGTTCAACATGGCGGACGTTGTCGACTGTTATGGATCGTTATGACCATTACGTGTAGAATTTCAAAGTGAAACCTGCTTAACTTTTGTAAGTAAGCTGTAAAGAATAAGCCTGCCAAATTTCAGCCTTCTACCTACACAGGAAGTTGGAGAATTAGTGATGAGTCAGTGAGTGAGTCAGTGAGGGCTTGCCGATTCATTTTACCCTCGCATCTCTTTGGTTTGGGACGTATGAAAAAATATGAGGTTAACGCAGAATCATGTTGCGTTATTTTTAAAATGTTTCCTTTTCTTAGCACAAGCACAGCTAAGAAGCTTCGATGCATGTACTCCATAACGCGTTAAAAAAAATAACACATTTAATCACACTTTCAATTCCAAGCAAAGGGGAACTTTTGTCAATGCATGATTTCCTGGTACATCGATTACACTGATGTACACATCAGAGCTACAAAAATGTTAGTCGGAATAAAGCGCGTTCCTACGACTGATCGGAGGAAAATGTCATTTCAAAAGACTACCTGACCGAAGCCTTGATAAAAGCGTGGTTTTGTGCACACTGAAAAGCAAGCAAAATTAGATGCATTACAGAAAGCGGACTTTGTGGCTCTTATTGGGGATCATTGGACTTCCGTGACCGTTAGTAATTCTAATTACATCTAATTACAAAATGTTCAATGATCACACTGTTTTAGCCTAATGTACAAAATAATTTTGGCTAAGGTTACTCAGAGTTTAAAGGTGAAGCTGGTCAAATTAACTTTTATGTTTCTGACTTATTTTTTTAAGAAGAAAAACTGCACTTTATGTTGAAATTTTGGTTATTATTATTTAAAGACAATACCATTCTAAAAATGTACTTAAGGTACTTAAACTACCACTTTATTTTTAAGTCTGCCCAATTTTAGCAAGGGATGATATTTTTGTTTCTGTTTTGAATTGAAATGCAGTTTAAAAGCATTTTTTTTCAGAAATTAAAAGAGCTTGAGTTTACAATATTCATGTCCATGTCTATTATTTGATTCTGTAGCCCACTAAAACCCTTTTAAATTAAAAAAAAACATTTGTGATTTGGGGCAAATTTTCATGTGTGATTACATACGATTAATCAAGATTAATTATTACACAGCCTCTAATTAATTGGAATAATATTTTGAATCGAGTCCCACCCCTAATATATATGTAGATATATATATATGTAGATTTGTATATATATGTGTATATACAGTATATATGTACAGTGGTGTGAAAAACTATTTGCCCCCTTCCTGATTTCTTATTCTTTTGCATGTTTGTCACACAAAATGTTTCTGATCATCAAACACATTTAACCATTAGTCAAATATAACACAAGTAAACACAAAATGCAGTTTTTAAATGATGGTTTTTATTATTTAGGGAGAAAAAATCCAAACCTACATGGCCCTGTGTGAAAAGTAATTGCCCCTTGTTCAAAAATAACCTAACTGTGGTGTATCGCACCTGAGTTCAATTTCCGTAGCCACCCCCAGGCCTGATTACTGCCACACCTGTTTCAATCAAGAAATCACTTAAATAGGAGCTGCCTGACGCAGAGAAGTAGACCAAAAGCACCTCAAAAGCTAGACATCATGCCAAGATCCAAAGAAATTCAGGAACAAATGAGAACAGAAGTAATTGAGATCTATCAGTCTGGTAAAGGTTATAAAGCCATTTCTAAAGCTTTGGGACTCCAGCGAACCAAAGTGAGAGCCATTATCCACAAATGGCAAAACATGGAACAGTGGTGAACCTTCCCAGGAGTGGTCGGCCGACCAAAATTACCCCAAGAGCGCAGAGACGACTCAACCGAGAGGTCACAAAAGACCCCAGGACAACGTCTAAAGAACTGCAGGCCTCACTTGCCTCAGTTAAGGTCAGTGTTCACGACTCCACCATAAGAAAGACACTGGGCAAAAACGGCCTGCATGGCAGATTTCCAAGGCGCAAACCACTGTTAAGCAAAAGAACATTAGGGCTCGTCTCAATTTTGCTAAGAAACATCTCAATGATTGCCAAGACTTTTGGGAAAATACCTTGTGGACTGATGAGACAAAAGTTGAACTTTTTGGAAGGCAAATGTCCCGTTACATCTGGCGTAAAAGGAACACAGCATTTCAGAAAAGAACATCATACCAACAGTAAAATATGGTGGTGGTAGTGTGATGGTCTGGGGTTGTTTTGCTGCTTCAGGACCTGGAAGGCTTGCTGTGATAGATGGAACCATGAATTCTACTGTCTACCAAAAATCCTGAAGGAGAATGTCCGCCATCTGTTCGTCAACTCAAGCTGAAGCGATCTTGGGTGCTGCAACAGGACAATGACCCAAAACACACCAGCAAATCCACCTCTGAATGGCTGAAGAAAAACAAAATGAAGACTTTGGAGTGGCCTAGTCAAAGTCCTGACCTGAATCCAATTGAGATGCTATGGCATGACCTTAAAAAGGCGGTTCATGCTAGAAAACCCTCAAATAAAGCTGAATTACAACAATTCTGCAAAGATGAGTGGGCCAAAATTCCTCCAGAGCTGTAAAGACTCATTGCAAGTTATCACAAACGCTTGATTGCAGTTATTGCTGCTAAGGGTGGCCCAACCAGTTATTAGGTTCAGGGGCAATTACTTTTTCACACGGGCCATGTAGGTTTGGATTTTTTTTCTCCCTAAATAATCAAAACCATCATTTAAAAACTGCATTTTGTGTTTACTTGTGTTATATTTGACTAATGGTTAAATGTGTTTGATGATCAGAAACATTTTGTGTGACAAACATGCAAAAGAATAAGAAATCAGGAAGGGGGAAAATAGTTTTTCACACCACTGTACATATGTATATGTATATATATATATATATATATATATATATATATATATATATATATATATATATATACAGTAATCCCTCGCTATATTGCGCTTCGACTTTCGCAGATTCACTCTATTGCGGATTTTAAATGTAAGCATATATAAATATATATCACGGATTTTTCGCTGGTTCGCGGATTTCTGCGGACAATGGGTCTTTTAATTTATGCTACACGCTTCCTCAGTTTGTTTGCCCAGTTGATTTCATACAAGGGACGCTATTGGCGGATGGCTTAGAAGCTACCCAATCAGAGCATGTATTACATATTAACTAAAACTCCTCAATGCTATAAGATATGCTTCCCGTGCGGTGCTTGATTGTTTGCTTGTCTCTGCCTCTCTCTCACCCTCTCTGACATTCTCTGCGCCTGACGGAGGGGGTGTGACCAGAGGTGCTGTTTGCACAGAGGCCGTTTGCCTAGTGGATATGGACCCGCTTTATCCCTGTGCTTCCGCATACTTAAAAGCAGAAACGCACACTTATTGATTTTTTGATTGTTTGCTTTAATCTCGCGCTCTCTCTGTCTCTCTCTCTCTGACGTTCTCTGCGCCTGACAGAGGGGGTGTGAGCAGAGGGGCTGTTTGCACAGAGGCTGTTTGCTTAGAAGATACTGACGCTCATCTAAAAAATGCTGCTTTATTGCGGTGCTTCGGCAAACTTAAAACCACACGTATTGATTGTTTGATTGTTTGCTTTTCTTTGCGAGCGCTCTCTCTCTCTCTCTGAAATTCTCTGCTCCTGATGCAGACACTCCTTTGAAGAGAAGATATATTTGCATTCTTTTAATTGTGAGAAAGAACTGTCATCTCTGTCCTGTCATGGAGCACAGTTTAAACTTTTGACTAAAGGGTGTTATTTCATGTCTAGAGGGCTCTAATAATGTTAACATTGTGGGAGAGTTTATAAGGGCTTAAAATATACAAAATCAGCGTAATGTCAGATTCGCCAGATTCCTAGGAGGGACCGCGCTCCTCTCGTCCCAATACCCCTGATAGATATTCCCTTTGACAGAATTGGGGTGGACTTAGTAGGACCCCTGGAACCCTCAAACCGTGGCCATAAATATATATTGGTCATGGTGGATTACGCTACCCGATACCTAGAGGCGGTTCCCCTGCGCTCCGTTAACTCATAAAATATCGCACGGGAATTAGTCAACCTATTTTCTAGAATGGGTATCCCCAAAGAAGTCCTCACGGACCAGGGTACACCCTTCAACTCAGTTACGTTCAGGGAGGTTGCCAGATTACTGCGAATAAAGCACCTGAAGACGTCTGTCTATCACCCTCAAACAGACGGGCTGGTAGAGCATTTTAATCAGACGCTTAAACAGATGCTCCGCAAGGTAGTCAACGCCGATGGCAGGAACTGGGACCAGCTCCTACCGCTCGTGCTTTTTGCTTACCGGGAAGTGCCCCAGGCCTCTACGGGCGTCTCCCCTTTTGAGTTATTGTATGGGCAATAACCCCGAAGACTTTTGGACATACTAAAAGAGGGCTGGGAGGCTGAGGCCCTTCCCTCCTCCAATATATTGGAGTATGTGGCGCAACTGCGCGACATCTCGCTAAAATCAGGCCACTCCTAAAGGACCATGTGACTCGTGCGCAGGCAGTGCAGGCCCGGTGTTACAACCGCAACTCCGTCGTCCGGGAGTTCCGCCCGGGGGATGAAGTGATGGTGCTCATTCCTACCTCCCATTCCAAGTTGCTAGCTCACTGGCAGAGGCCATACGAGGTTAAGGAAACAAAGGGGCTCGTCGACTATTTAGTTAAACAACCTAATCATCGGCCGAGTGAGAGGATCTACCACGTCAATTTGTTAAAACCTTGGAAGGACAGGGAGGAGTCTCCCGACACTCGTAGATCCCTCTCCCTATTCGCTACAGTGGCAGGAGATAACCCAGGCAATCCGGGCCGTCCCCGAAGTAGTGAGCGAGTCACCGGGCCGGACCTCGCTGATTACGCACGATATAGTCACGGACCCCGGAGTAATCGTCCGGGAGAGGCCCTATAGACTCCCGGAGGCAAAATGCGCTGAAGTGGAACTGGAGGTGCAACGGATGTTGGATATGGACATTATTGAGGAAAGCCATAGTCCTTGGTCCAGTCCTATCGTCCTCGTTTCCAAGCCGGACGGCTCCTGGAGGTTCTGTAATGACTTTAGACGTCTAAATCAGGTCTCCAAGTTCGACGCCTACCTGATGCCCCGCATTGATGACCTACTTGAGCGGCTGGGTGCGGTTCGATACTTGACTACTCTTGACATGACGAAAGGGTATTGGCAAATTCCCTTAACTGCATCTGCAAAAGAAAAAACGGCCTTTAGCACCCCTAGTGGACATTGGCAATACAAGGTCCTCCCATTTGGGCTGCATGGGGCCCCAGCGACATTTCATCGTCTGGTGGATAGAGTGCTGAAGCCCCACCAGTCCTATAGTGCCGCCTACCTGGATGACGTTGTCATCTATTCCGGCACCTGGGAGGAGCATCTATCGCAGGTCTCTGCTGTCCTTGCGACACTAGCTAAAGCCGGCCTCCGCATTAACCCCCGTAAGTGTTTTTTTGGCTTAAAGGAGGCCAAGTATTTAGGCTACCTTGTGGGACGAGGACAGGTGAGATCCCAATGTTCCAAAATCAAAGACATCCTGGAATGGCCCCGTCCGAATACCAAGAGACAGGTGCAGGCTTTCTTGGGGCTAGCGGGGTACTACCGCCGGTTCGTACCGCTTCTCTGAAAGGGCTGCACCCTTGACCAATTTAACAAAGAAGGGCGCCCCTACACGTGGTATGGAACGACAAGGCGGAACACGCATTCAGTGACCTAAAAAAGGCCCTAACGTCGGCACCTGTATTAAGGACGCCTGATTTTGGGCTCCCTTTTATCCTCCAGACCGACGCTTCGGACACAGGCCTGGGCGCCGTGTTGAGCCAAAGCGTCGATGGTGTCGAACACCCCATGATGTACTTAAGCCGGAAACTGCTGGACCGAGAGACCGGATATGCGGCAGTGGAGAGGGAAACCTTGGTCATTAAGTGGGCCGTAACCCATCTCCGGTACTACCTGTTGGGTCGCGAATTCACTCTAGTGACTGATCACGCTGCGCTTCAGTAGATGTCCCTGCACAAAGAGTCGAATCTGCGGGTCACCAGGTGGTTTCTGGACTTACAACCCTATAAGTTCATGGTCACTTATCGTCGTGGCAACCTTCAGGCCAATGCCGATGCCCTCTCTCGCATCCACGACCTCTTGGTTAGGTCCGCCCGACCTGACGGTCTTGGGCTGAGGAGGGGTCGTGTCACGCACGCGCGAATAGGAGACCGCGGACGGACCTTAACACGTTTCGGAAGATGTTCGCCAGCAGGGAGTGGCGGGGTACTAACCTTTCTCCTTTGTTTTCTTCCAGGAAAAAGACGCTCCGCCACCATAAGCCTCATTCCCGCAGTACGCTACTTCCGCCCTTCCTCCGCCATCTTTCTTGACGTCATCAGTCCCATCCTCCCTCACGGTTCCTTCCCAGCATTCCTCCACTTCTGGCTCCTCCCTTATAAAATGGCCGCCGACGTCTTGTATGGTGTCGCGCATATGAACCTGTTTTGTGTTTGTATTTTGACCTTTTTTTTGAATTGTGGATTGCTCTACAATATACGAGGCCCGAAACCCCAAACCTTTATGCTGTTTACTCTTGCATCTTTTACAATATATATATATCTATATATATATGCCAGCAACACTCATGACAATGACAACACAATTACATTGACAGTCATGTTACGTTATTTTCAAAATGTTTCCTTTTCTTTTTCATTACTTCTTTAACACACTACTTCTCCGCTGCGAAGCGCGGGTATTCTGCTAGTTATACATATGAAAGGCAAAGCCCTCACTGACTCATCACTAATTCTCCCACTTTCCATATAGGTGGGAAGCTGAAATTTCGCATGCTCTTTCCTTGCAGTGTACTTACAAAAGTTAAGTATGTTTCATGTCCTATTGCAACACCCAAGGGAGGGAAAAGGGTGTACCCCCTAAACTGTATATATAGATAGAGGAAACCCCTCCTCACTATTTCTGTGACTTCCAATATACGTAGTGTGGTCTATGGCCGGCTTGTCATCCTGGCCAATACCCCCAGGCTGCCAGATGGAGCTCTCTTTGCAGCATGGAGGTGCCCCGGATACCAGCAGGGAATCATGGATTATGGAGTTTTCCCCTAGAAACCTGCTGGATACCCCAGGGGCCAACAGAGGATGCTGCAGTGAGGCCAAAAGAGTCACATGTGCCTTATAACCCGGAAGTGCGTCATAGGTAAAGCGACAGCAGAAGTGACGTGCTTCCGGGGTGAAGAAGAAGACTTTTTATCTGACCCGGAAGTGATAAAGAATCACATGCACTGGGGATTTGGAACACTTCCGGGTCAAGGAATATAAAAGGACTCTGGCAACTCCAGAAGGCGAGCTGAGCTGGGTAGAAGGGTGGCAACACGTCTGGGAGTGGAGGAATTGTTTATTGAGAATTATTGTAGTGTATTGGTGTAATTATATGAGTATTGTGGAGAGAAGGGTGCTTGGTGCACATTATTATTTAAATAAAATAAGTTGTTGGACTTTTACCACGTGTCTGGTGTCTTGGACAAGGGCTCAAGGGAGCGATAGTGCCCCCTATCTGTCACAGTAGGAAGCCCAAATTTCCCATGATCATCCTTTACACTTTACTTACAAATGTTAAGTATATTTCAATTTGCATCGGGCCGCGTAACAAACTTTCCGAAGTAACGTCTTCTTTTTGGCGGTTCTCACCATTATGCCGTAAGGAACCTTTAGAACTGACCTCCCCTTTTGGCAGTTTCATTCCTTATTTCCATTAAGAGACGATTTATTTCATGGCAAAGACACACAAGGGGTGCCCCCCGGTCCCCCTTCCTTTTTCCACACATTCGCTGTCTGCGCAACCACCATGTGGTTGGCTCCCTGCTTAAAAATGTGCATTTCTCATACACAACAATTAAAATCATAAATTAAACTCTCTACAATGATCAGTTTCACTCTCAGATATTCTTTCGACATTCTGCTCCAGACCGCCATGATTGTGCTACATGATTTCTGCAGGTTTGTCAGCTGCACATTCCAGTTACAGACCTCCCATTCTCCCACAAGCCAAAGCTGTTCTATTGGATTCAGGTCCTGTGACTGAGAAGGCTGCTAAAGAATACTAAAGGGCTCACTGTTATGTTCATGAAACCAGTCTGAGGTGACTTTTGCTTTGTGATGTGGTGCATTATCATGCTGGACGTGACCATTACAAGATGGGTGAACTGTGGCCATGAAGGAGTGCACCTGGTCCACAACAATACTCAAACAGGCCTTGGCATTCAAGCAGTGATTGATTTGTATTAATGGGCCCAAGGTGTGCCATGAAAACATTCCCCACATCATTACAGGGCCATCACAACCACCAGCCTGGACTGTGGACACGGTGCATGGATTCATTCTGTTGGTGCCAAATTCTGACTGACTCTACCATCAGTGTGCCTCAGCAGAAAGCGAGACTCATCAGACCAGGCTACATTTAGGTGAGCCTGTGCCCACGGCAGCCTCAGCTTTCTGTTATTTCCCGTTGTGATCTTCTGCTGTTGAAGCCTATCTGCATCAAGGTTTGACATGTTCACCCGCCATTGTACAAAGAGGTTATCTGAGTCATAGAAGTCTACATGACCATCATCATCAAGTCCTTCCATGAGAACCCTAAATACAAAGAGGACCGTTTTCATTTATGTTAGGTAGAATGCCTAGAGGGGGCTGGGTGGTCTCATGGCCTGGAACCCCTGCAGATTTTATTTTTTCTCTCCAGCCGTTTTGAGTTTCTTTTGTTTTTTCTGTCCTCCCTGGCTATCTGACCTTACTCTTATTCTATGTTAAGTAATGTTGTCTTATTTTAATTCTTACTTTGTCTTTTTTTCTTTATCTTCATCATGTAAAGCACTTTGAGCTACATTATTTGTATGAAAATGTGCTATAGAAATAAATGTTGTTTTTGTTGTTGTTGTCACCATTGAACCTGTGTGGCCATTCTCTTCTGACGTTTCTCTTCAAGGTGTTTACACCTGCCACTCGCTGCGTGGTTTTTGTTTTTCACACCATTGTGTGTAAACTCTGTAAACTGTTGTACGTGAAAATTTAAGGAGGTCATCAGTCTGTTCGATTAAAGGAGCATTAAAAAACAGAAGCTAGCGGTAAAGTTAAATGTAGACATATTAATTTTTATCATACACTCAACCACACACCTTACACAAGGCACATTACAGTGCAGTATGAAGGATCCAAAGTGAGCCGTCTAATAAAACACAGACTGTGTGTGAGCGTCCCCAGTGAAGAATGCCTTCCTTGAGAGGACAAGGGGACAGCAATTCAGTAGATTAGAAAGTGACATTTGATAAATCTTTATCAATAACAGCACCATCATTGTGTGATTTAGTCAAGTATCGACTTTAGCGTCTACAGACGCTGCAGTGGCCAGCTAATCAGAAAAGGCCTGTCTACCAACACCAAAGAAAGAAGATCTGAGAGAACGCTGGATTACAGAATAATTACTCTAATTGATCATGTCAGCCCAACAATGCTAAAAGTCTTACAGGAGAAGAAGGACGGCCTGACGTGCGAGCTGGACCCATGCCGGTAAGCGCAGCAGTAAATCAATCTGACAGCAAGAGATGGGAAAAGAAAAGAATACGCCGCCTTTTTCCATTTTATTGATTATACAAAGACATTCCATTACACAGGCACCTCTGTGGCACATGGGCTCATGCTGCTGCCTCACAGCTTTAGGGACCCGGATTTCAATTCAGACCTGTCTGTTTG
The DNA here is from genome assembly GCF_016835505.1 of Polypterus senegalus. Lineage (NCBI taxonomy): Eukaryota > Metazoa > Chordata > Cladistia > Polypteriformes > Polypteridae > Polypterus > Polypterus senegalus. Next base: position 281,694,025 of record NC_053156.1, read on the forward strand.
GTGTCTGCAGGCTTGGAGGGGATTCACATATGTTCCAGCAAATTGTCTGATCACTGGAAATCAGCACGGTATACGTGAGAGTGTGTGTGTGTGTGTGTGTGTGTAGTTTGTGGACACCTGACTGTCATGCCTGTATGAAAGTGTTGGACGTCTCATTCCAAAACCATCTGCATTATTATGAAGTTGTCAAACCCTATCCCCCCAATGACTATAGCACTCTTCTGTTAAGACTTTCCACCAGATTTTGGAATGCATCGGTACGTATTTGTGCCCATTCACCTAAAAGCAATCGGCTAGATTACAGTAACGCAATCCTCTCGGGACCACCTAAAATTGACGAGTGCAGAATGCAGCTGCCAGAATCTTAGCTAGGAAAAGAAAATCCGAGCACATCACACCAGTCTGAGCGTCGTTACACTGGTTACCTGTGCCATTTAGAATTGACCTTAAGCAAGCCTTAAATCATCTGCTCCATCCATTATTTCAGAATGTCTCTCACCTTACACTCCAAATTGTAACCTTAGATCTTCAAATGAGTGACTGCTTATAATTCCAAGAGTTAAACTTAAAAGAAGTGGTGAGGTGGCCTTCTGCTGTTAGGCACCTCAAATCTGGAAGAGCTTACTGATAAGCTAATACAGTGGAGCATTTAAAAACTGCTATAAACTCATTATTTTAACATGGCTTTCTCATAGCTTCATTTTAGTGTAACCCTAATACTCTGTATATATTTAATTATCATTATCATTAATGGTGGCTCCACAATCCGTACTAACTACTACTTTCTCTGCTGTTCTTTTTCTGGTTTTCTGTGTTGCTGATCTGCGCCTGACATCTGATCAAAGCCCCGTGATGTCCCTACATTGATGGACTGAAGGCCAGAGGTCCACGTGACCATCATCATCAAGTTCTTCCATGTAAACCCTGAATACAGTGGAACCTCGGGTCACAACCGTAATTCGTTCCAAAACTCTGGTTGCAACCCGATTTGGTCGTGACCCAAAGTAATTTCCCCCATAGGACTGTATGTAAATATAATTATAGTGATCCTCCCTCGCTATATCGCGCTTCGACTTTCGCGGCTTCACTCTATCGTGGATTTTAAATGTAAGCATATCTAAATATATATCACAGATTTTTTGCTGGTTCACGGATTTCTGCTGATAATGGGTCTTTTAATTTATGGTACATGCTTCCTCAATTGCTTTGCCCAGTTGATTTCATACAAGGGACGCTATTGCAAGATGGCTGAGAAGCTACCCAATCAGAGCACGTATTACATATTAAATAAAACTCCTCAATGATATACGATGTGCTTCCCATGTGGTGCTTCGCATACTTGAAAGCCCAAACAGCACGTATTGATTTTTGATTGTTTGCTTTTTCTCTCTCTCACTCTCTCTGACATTCTCTGCTCCTGACAGAGGGGGTGTGAGCAGAGGGGCTGTTCGGACACAGGCCTAGAGGATACAGACACTCCTCTAAAAATACTGAAAGACTACCTTCACATTGCTGCCTTCCTTGCAGCTGCTTTGTCCAGCAGTGCTTCGCATACTTAAAAGCCCGAACAGCCCTATTGATTTTTAATTGTTTGCTTTTCTCTCTCTGTCTCTCTCTCTGACATTCTCTGCTCCTGACACACACACTCCTTTGAAGAGGAAGATATGTTTGCATTCTTTTAATTGTGCGAAAGAACTGTCATCTCTGTCTTGTCATGGAGCACAGTTTAAACTTTTGACTAAAGGGTGTTATTTTATGTCTAGAGGGCTCTAATAATGTTAGAAAATGTATTTAGAAGTTCGTAAACAGGTTTTCTATGCTCTAACTGCAAAAATATTCGATTTATAAATAAAGAATCCTACTTCGCGGAAATGCATTTATCGCGGCAAAATCTGAAACGGATTAACCACGATAAACGAGGGTTAACTGTAATCCATTCCGGACCATACAAGCTCTATGTAAATATAATTTTTTTAAAGATTTTTAAGCACAAAATAGTTAATTATACCATAGAATGCACAGTGTGATAGTAAACTAAATGTAAAAACATTGAATAACATTGAGAAAACCTTGAACAGAGAAAACTAACCTTGCAGTCTCTTTAAAAACAAGCCCAGTGCATACCTTAACTGCCTTCTCGGCCTTGCTGCCTTCTTTAACTGCTCTCTCTCTCGCTCTCTCTCTCTCGCTCTCTCATGCTCTCTCTTGCTCTCTCATGCTCTCTCTCGCGCTCTCTCTCTCTCGCTCTCATGCTCTCGCTCGCTGCACAGGAAGAGACTGAACACGTGCGGAAATCATCGGCGCGTACGAACCGGAAGGGAAATTGACTTGTTCGGAACCCGAGTGTGTGGTAATGAACAGACGCAAAAGCTTGGTGAACTTTCTGGTCGTAACCCAATTTGTACATGGTCAGAGATGTTCGTGAACCGAGGTTCCACTGTACCATGAGGACTGATTGAGGTCATTGATGTTAGGTAGTGTTGTGATGTGAGATTTTGCATATAACTTGATAAATGTTTTGTATGCCTTTATTTATAATTTAGGCAAACCAATGTAATTTAGAGTCATTCATGTTTGCCTTCCCCCCACCCCCCTTTTTACAACTGTCTCTTTGTAATTTTATGACAGGATTTGGGGGGATGTCTTAAACCAGTTTTCCCCCACACAAAGCCAGGTTAGCTTAACATATGGTCTTGGGGGGTTGAGGTGTTAAAATGTACTATTTCTCCCATTGGTCTGAGATATGGCTGTTTGGAATTGGCTTGTCTCAGAGGCCTTTAAGTACCATGATATCCTATTGGTTCTAGGAATTGGAGAGAACATCTATAAATGTACTTGCTCAACCACATTCTCTCTCTGACCCACATATGATGAAGAAGCATCTCTCTCTAACCAACATATGATGGAAGAAGCATCTCTCTTGCTAACCTGTGATGATGAAGACAACACAATGAAGAGCACAGCTCAGCAGCCATATTGAACAGACATGTGGCTGAAAGCTGAGCACCAACGATGCCTTAACTAGAGACATTTTAAGTAACTGCAAGCATGTGTGCCACCTGAATTACACATCACCATTTTATCAGGTTGTATGGTTGCCAATATTCAAATGTACTTTGCATTTTGTTATTATTTATGAATATTATCAGTAATACATTATTTTATGTGTAACTTAACTCCTGCTTGTCTTTTTACTACATCTAATTGCCTGAGGTTATAGATATAGAAGGGAAGGTGGGGAAGTTATATAGAATAATACCTTATATACAGTGGTAAGTCTGTGAGATTAGGTATTCTAAGGCTACATATTAATAATACAATAGGGGACAGTAGAGCAATATATATTACTCTACCAAGATAAAACAGGTAGAATGCCTAGAGGGAGCTGGGTGGTCTTGTGGCTTCAGAACCCCTGCAGATTTTTTTTTTTTCTCCAGCCATCTGGAGTTTTTTTTTTGTTTTGTTTTTCTGTCCGCCCTGGCCATCAGATCTTACTTTGATTCTATGTTAATTAACATTGCCTAATTTTATTTTTATATTTTTCTTTCTTCATCTTGTAAAGCACATCATTTGTATGAAAGTGTGCTATAGAAATAAATGTTGTTGTTGTTTTGGGAGGTCAGGGTTGGATGAGAAGACCTGGCTCAGGCTCGATGCTCCGATTCATCCCAAAGGTGTTCAGTAGGGTTAAAGGTCAGGGCTCTCCAGTTCCTGTGTGTCTGTATGGACCTGGCTTTGTGCACTGAGCCACCATCATGGTGAAGCAGAAGAGGACCTCACACAAACTATCGTCACAAAGTTGGAAGTGCACTAGACTCGCAGAAGCCAGATGTGGACTGGAGACAACCGTTAGTGAATTGTGCTTAAAACTGGGAGGGAACAACCAGATGGCTCACTGAGTGTCGCATTTCTAAATCAATCCCACACCTCATGAAGGGGGCGCTCAAAGTAGGGACGGAGATTTTGAACTGCAATGATCAGCGGTGCTCTCGTTAAGCTGGTCAGACAGGCAGCAAGCTTCTGTTTACAATGAATCGTCTCCAGTTGAAAAGTCTCTTAAAAAAACTTTTAGACATATAAACATGTGTCGTGTGTGCAGAGAGCACATTACATGTTTTAAAAATAAAAATAACCTGATGAAAGGGAAAAATCTTTCTGTAACATCAGATTATGCATTGGCATTTGACGGCATCAGTGGAGAAGTGGATCTGCAGAGTTCTGTGGTATCCGGGGTGAACTTCTCCAGGCTGGTGGTAAGGCTGTCCTCCTGGCATTGCAAGTAATCTTTGCTTCCATTTGGGAGACTGGCATCATCCCAACTGACTGGAAAACGTCCTGGGTATGACATTAATCTGCATCCAGCCCTGCAAGCAGGTCCTCCAACCTGCTGGGAAAAACCTGGGGATTGGTGGCAGAATTGGCACTCCAGCCACCATAAAAAAACCTCCCAGTGTTCCACTCCATCTGAACTCGTGTGGTGCTGAGGTGTCACCTCTCACATGGCTACACTCGGGTCCTAATCTGGGATCCTGAGTTGGTTTGACATGTGGTGGGTGTGGCAATGCGCTGAATCAGCGTGTGCTCCTTACCTTCTCCTCCTCCAGGTAGTCTTGTCCTCTTCAGACAGGTCTTGACAACCCGAGGCGCTTCTTCCTCTCAGGTTCACATCCAGAAACACTACACTCTATGGCAGGTGTGCCCAACTCCAGTCCTGGAGGGCCGCAGTGGCTGCAGGTTTTCATTCTAACCTTTTTCTTAATGAGTGACCTGTTTTTGCTTCTAATTAACTTCTTTTGAATTCATTTTAATTGACTTAGTTTTTAAGAAATGTTTCCTTAAATTTCTTTACCATTCCTCTAGTTTTTCTTCATTTCTTTCCTTAAACGGCACATAAACAGAAATGAAATGTGAAGTGAGGGAGCCAACAGAAGACCAGCTAAGTCAGGGCCTCAAACTCCAACCAGTTGCTTCATTAGGCTCTGATTCTTGCTGTTAATTAAACCCGTTTGTAGCGGCGTTTTTCTCAAAATACCAAAGTTCAGCAGCTCTAACTCAAAAAACGCGATTCACCAAAAGCATGATGCGCAGAAATGATTCCACAGACAAAATATCTTCCTTTTTAAAAGTTTAGTTAAGTTTCAAAGTAAAACAGTTCACACAAAAAAGAAAATTAAAATAGCAAAAAAGGGAAAAAATTCATGTTAAGAAAAGTTCAGTTCTAAGCTTAATCTTGTTACATTTCAAATCGTTACTATTGTGGTGTATGGCCGGCTGTTCATCCCGGCCTGTACCCCCAAGCCGCCAGGTGGAGCACTCCCTGCAGTATGGAGGTCCCCCGAAGACCAGCAGGGCATCATGGACATTGGAGTTTTTATACACAGCCCTGCTGGATACCATGGGGGCCACTAGGAGACACTGCAGGGAGGAACGATGGTTATTTGCCTTACGCCCCGGAAGTACGTCCGAGTCACATGGACAAGGGGAATGACGTGCTTCCGGGGTGAAGAAAAGGACTTTTGATCTGACCCGGAAGTGATAGAAGATCACATGGACTGGGGATTGGAACACTTCCGGGTCAGGGACTATAAAAGGATTGTGGGAGCTCCCAGACGGCGAGCTGAGCTGGGTGGAAGGCTGGCAACACGTCTGGGAGTGGAGGATTATATTATTGTAGTTATTATTGGTTTGTTTATGAGTATTGTGTAGGAGAGGATGCTTTGTGCACTGGGCTGTATAAATAAAGTCAACATTTGGACTTTTTCCTGGAGTCTGGAGTCTTGGATAGGGGTTCAAGGGAGAGATAGCGCCCCCTGTCTGTCGCACTATTTACTTATTTCAGAATCATTTCAAAACAGTCAGAAAACTGTATGCTTATCTCACCTCTGAGTAGAAAATGGGTCTTTTAAGTCCCTCTTTACTGGGACCTGTTCTAAACACAGCCGAGCTTATTATCACACTGCATCTCAGTTATAGCAACAAGGTTCTATCCCTTACTAAGTTATAGGGGGAAAAGACTATAGCATCGTCTATGACTATGGAAGAAATTTATATTCTGTTCAAATTAAACAAACATTAATATGAGTTTAACTAAAAAAAAAAAATAACTTTCTAAAATTGGTTCTAACATTTCCGGCCTCTAATTGGCTATGCAGGAGTGGAGACAATTACTATACTATACTTCATTATGAGCCAGTTAGCTTTACTTTAACATTAACTATTATTTTCAAGTCACTAGCAATAACACTGCAAATAAACATTTTAAAAATTTCATATTTCAAACACTAGCTGTTTCTTGAAGCAGGCACAGTTTATTCACAGGTCTGTCTATTGTGCTAGTTTTGGTTTGCACACAAACTCTTCTGACTGCTCCTTTGGCATCTGGCATCGTCTTGACGACTTGACCCATTACCCAGGAATTGCAAGGTGTAGCTTTATCTACAATTAAAACGGTTCACTGACAAAAGCACAACGGACAAATGAGCGCCGACAAACCCGCTGACTGGTTTTGGACAAATGCGCGCCGACAGAATCGCCACGAGAAAATCGCGAGAGAGGCCAAGAGAGTGGGACGCGTACGTGAGCATTATGTACACATTATGTGCTAGGTTATAACTGTTATAACTGCGGATGGTATGCCGCGAACAAATAACTCAGTCGAGGGTTGGCATAACGCGTCGTATACAAAGCGGAATTACCAGCAGCCAGACAGCCAGCAAGTCTAAATACGCTCAACTATCAAGACGTCTTGCTGCAATTCTTCCTACATATGCAGGGCGTGATCTTATGGACTATCTGCGTGCCGTGCTGATGGCATGCCGCGTCTCATAATATTGACTTCTAAAATAAACATTACTATATATGCTTTAAACTAGTAATTCATATTTAATGAAACTTTCGCGATTTTGTCGGCGCGATTTTGACGCTGCGTTTTAATGGGAGCTATTTTGTCGGCGCTCATATGTCTATCGGGCAAATGTCGGGTCACACAATTATTCTGCATTTTAAGTGTTTCATCCTTCAAAGACAGATTTAAACAATGGTGGCCACCTACCAGTCTCGTAGATTCTGAGGCTATATGCATGAACTTGATGTCCTCCTGTGACATCTCCTCTTTTTCTTCACAGCTGCGCTCTGGAAAATCTGTGTTATACTGTTGCAGCAGCATATCTTCAATCTCTGTTATTGACGTACGATTGCTTGACTGTTCGGGCAGCTTACCACTTTATTTTGCGAGGTCATCTATCTCTTGTATGGTCCACCAACCACCCATCCAAGTGCAGTCTTCATGGCGTGAGGTCCACCTCCTTCGCTAGGTATGATTCGTGACTGCTCGAAGATTTCTGGATAGTTGATTCCTATTAAAAGATCAGCTTCAGAGTCAATATGAGATAGACGTACCTCTTTAAGATCTGCTCACTTATTGATATCTTCTTGTAGTGGAATACTTTCTCTGTTTTCTGGAATGGAGACCTGTGTGAAGACCTTTGGCAAATCAATATATTCAACATCATTGAGACCACAGACTTGTAAATCTGATAAGACAGAACATTGGGTTAGCATCTTTGAATCATCATCATCATCATAATTACTCATAGTTTTGAGGCATACTTGTGTTCTTCTCCCTTGAAGGCTTAACTGTCTCTGGATCCTTTCAGTGCAAAGTGTTACTGTACTGCTGAGGTCTATAAAGGCGTATGTTTCTACATACCTTTCACTCTTCTTGGATTTTACCTTAAGAGGAACTACTTGCAGAGCACATTCTTCTCCGGCCCCAGTAAAGGTACAAGTTCCAGTCTCGGTTTCCTTTTCAGTAGATGTTGCCACACTAGCTGTAGCTTTAGATGTTGCTCCACTGTCTTTTTTGATATGCAGGATGTCTGGGTGCTGAAAAGAACATGTCTGACATTTCATTCTTTCTTTACAGTTCTTACCCAGGTGCCCCTGTTTGAGACAACGAAAACATAAACCTTTAGATTTTAAAAAGTCAGTTCTTTCTTTATGCGACTGTTCTTTGATTTTACTACAGTCAGCAAGGATATGTTGGCCATTGCAAAATACACAAGGCTTTTTTAAATGCACAGGAATCATTAGCAGTCTTTTTGACAGAGATTTCTTGAGTCCCCTTTTCGGCAGCTTCGGCTATGCTTGTAGCAAAAGTACTTCCCTTCTTCTGACTAAAATTCATAGAAAACTTTCCTTTGCTCTCTCTTTTTTCTTTGTAGGTGTAACTTTGTGCAGCTGCACCATGCACTGAATGAGAGGCGTTCTGGGCTTGTATATGCAAAAAAAATCTATTAAATCATTACATTTTACATCTCTTTTTTTTCTCTCTCTCAGTACTGCATGCTGCTGATGTCCACTCTCGTTTCAGTTCACATGGAAGCTTGGAAATGACAATTCTCAAGTTTTCACTTATATCGAATTCGTTCTGATTTTCTCCTGAAGTAGGTGCTGCATTCATACAACGACCGAGAAAGAGAACTAGATCTACCAATACTCCTCCGTCTTCTGCTGACTGCTGACTTCAGGCCAGTTCATAATCTTTTTAATATATGCTCTGTATATCTGCCTGCTATCTCCATAGTAGGTTTTGGGCAGTTGTCGTTCCTTTCGATAACCCGCTTTTGGTGTAAGTACGAGACAGGACTGAATGAGCTCATGGGGGCGACCTCCCTAGTGTACTGTTCTAGAAAATGCAGTTTATCTTGTTCATTTTCAAACACATTGTCCACAGCATAATCAAAGGCAACCTTTTTCGAGTTGCGGCGCACTAAGTCCAAAAAATTTTTTTCGCGGCGCACCTGAGGGACTGCCCATAAATAAAGTTGTGACGACACAGTCTATGGACAATCGCCAATAAAAACAGTTCATTTTACAAGTTTGAAAGACATTTTATTAATAAAGGAATCAAAGGATAAATCTTAAATTTAATTAATGTGAATGTTGAGATTGTTTTTCAGCACATATGAGATTGATGCGAGGATCAATTTTCAAAAAGACGCGCATTCCCTTGTCGATCATTTGAAGTCTCTCGCATTTCTCTCGTCTGCAAGAGCCGAAAATGTAGCGTTCGTATTTTCTCGTTCTATATTTTTGCTCTTCTTCTATCCATACAGTGAGCGAGATCTTCTAACAACGAGACTTTTTAAGTCTCACGAGATGTGTTTTTGACACATTGTTGATATTATGATGAAAGGTGAACAGCGAAAATTTTAACTTGCATTCAAAATAAATACATTCATTTATTCAACAATCAGATTAACCGTTATCTGTTTTTCCTACATAAAATTTTTTTTTTAAACATTATCTTTTTAATCAACCAAAAGTTCAAAAACACTAGCAATCTATATATATAATTCACTAAGGCAAGACACCCATGGAAAGCACGCTGGAAGGGGCGTGGATTCACTAAGCTGCCGACAAGTAAGACACCTATGGTGCATGCAGGAAGGAGCCACGCCCACTAACTCCAAGACCATTGGATACGACAACAACTCGTAGAGCCACGCCCACCAACTCGGACGCAACAACACAGAAAAAACGGCGTTGTTTATATTTGTCTGTTGTAGAGGCCACATGCTATTCTGAGCCATGTTGACTGTTCATAGAGGCGTGTTTCTCGCGGAGGTGAATCGCCATATGCAGCGTGTAAAACGGTTTGCGAGGGGTATTCCATGGGATCCTTAAAACAATCCTTTACAACTGAGGTTAAAACACAATGAAGTGAGCAGTCTTTAAAAACTGAGTTTTCGGTTACGACGCACGACCGCGTGCACCATAGCAAACTGTTTTACACGCTACGTACAGCAATTCGCAACTACTACCGTGGTTGGGTAAGCAGCCAAAACCACACAGAGCAATGAAAAGTCTACGTGAGTCACAGGTGCATGTGGACTGTGCAAAAACAACAACGACTCAAGTGCCGAGTTAGAGGTGGGCATATGAGCAGGCAGGGCACGATGGCGGTCCGCCAGTTTTCATTCACGGACGATTGTGTGTTGGTTCATTCCGTGCATTGTTACAATGTTGCTTTTCTTGCTGATTTATTACATTACCGATTTTTCAAATGTTAATTTTCTCCCTGTGCTTAAAAATCATTAAAAAACCGGCCTGATTATGCGGCGTATGGTACGCCGCGGGTTGGCTATTTTAAATATTTTACAAAAGTATTCACGGCGCCCCTAGAAAATCCCACCGCGCACGCACCGGTTGCCCAACAATGCTCTAATGAATGATGTATATGTTAGAGGATCACCATTAAATATTGGTACTTCTGTACGTGGCGCTGGGGGTTTATCTTGTTTCTCCCACTGCTGAGCTAACAGCTTGGTAGCTTTGGCAACTGCTTTTTGGCTTTCGGTGTGATTCTGTATGAGCACGTCTACAAAATCTTGTCTGTAAGTCTGTGAACGGGCCCCTGTGGTAATTACTGGTCATTCCTGCCTTTCCAACTCGAGTTCATCTAACCTTTGTAGGATACTATCAAGTGTCGATTGTTCAACCAACACTGCCGAAGAAGGTGTTGACGCGACATCGGTTTTCTGGGTTAAAGAGTCACATTTAATATCAAGAGCACAATATAACTGAGGAAAAGCATTTCGTGCTTTTGACTTTGTGCGATTCCGTTCTTGCAATTGCATCACTTCGAACTAATTAAGTAGCTGTTCATCAGATGAACGGGTTAACAGGCTGTTTGTATCTTTCAGCCATACTGCTGTAGCGTGAATAAATTCATTCCAGATCTTAGAGCCTTCTACGAATGTCGTTTTCTGTTTCTTACTCACACCTTCTTTATTTAGCGTTTATAGTAGCCTTTTATGCAGCTCCTCTATCTGACTGTGTGTCTCATGGAAAATTTCAAGTCTTTCTGCTACTTCTAAATGATTTTCTGAAGTGTCTTTAATGCTTGATTTCTACCATAAGCTCAGAAAGCTGATCTTTCCTTCTGCTCTTATGATTTTTAAAATCTCCAATTACATTCTCGGGCTTTGAGTCCGTACTCAAATCACTTCCGACTTCACTTGAGCTATGCTTAGACGTTGCCATGACAGCAGCTCGAGTAACTGACAGCGCGTTTCCTGACTGCAACTTCATCTCAATCGGGATGTTCCAACAAAGTAGATTACTTCAATACAACGAGGCTTCGATAACTCAGGCAAAAGCACAACCGATCATCCACAATGTCTTTTATAACATCACAGTCTCTTAAGTCTTCTCAAGTTCAGGTGCGGTGACCTTGATTTCATTTACGATAATGCAGAGATTGAAGATAAGAGCACAGTACCTCGGAATGACTCAGTTCTCTTTCTTTCGTTGACAAGTTCTGGAGCAGAAGTGTCCTCTGTCCTCAGATGGTAGATTCCAGTTCAAGTTCAAGGACTTCAGATGACAAGTTTCTGATGAAGATGTAGCTGCATTTTTCTCAAAATACCAAAGTTCAGCAGCTCTAACTTAAAAAATGGGATTCAATGCCATTCGATGCCCCAATAAATGCAAGTTATCGCCAATATACTGATAACCCAATTGTGCTTCACTCACTCAGAATATGGAACCAATGTAGAAAAAATTTTAAGATGGAGAATCTTTTATCTGTGACACCACTGCATGAGTCTTAGGCCAGTAGCCAGACAAAAGACAGCACACTGGTCCTCCAGGTTGAGGGTTGGGCGTGGCGCTAACAACGCCACTCTGTAAAATAGTTATTGTTACAGAAACTACAATGAGCAAATCCATTGACAGCAGGCCCATAACAGTTCTCCGCCACTATGGCAGTATGACCACCCCTGATGAAAGCCGAAAGGAAGTCTCGGGTGCAATGGGGGGACTGCTTGGGCCAAAGACCAAGATCTGCCTGGGAGCATGGAATGTCCGAACCATGTTCGAGACCTCCAAGACAGCACAAGTCCTCAGTGAAATGAAGAGATACCACCTGGACATCCTGGGGATTAGTGAAAGTCACTAGAAGAACTCCAAACGCCAAGTTCTACAAGATGGATCCATCATCCTCCACTCAGGCCATGACAGTGCCCATACACATGGAGTAGCCATCATAATCTCCAAAGAGAAAGCTAAAACCTTGCTGGAATGGGAATCAGTAAGTGAAAGGATTATCCGAGTGCGCCTCAACTCCAAGTTCTGCAAATTCACCATCTTGCAGTGCTACGCACCAACAAATGAGGCTGAGGAGGAGGCCAAAAAGGACTGGTATGAACAGCTCCAAATGGTAGTCTCTAAGGTACCCCAACACGACATGCTCCTGATAACTGGTGACATGAATGCCAAAGTGGGAACTGACAATTCCAACTACGAGAGGGCAATGGGGAAACATGGGCATGGCATTAGAAACAACAATGGCGATCGCCTTGTTGACTTCTGTTTGAACAACAACCTTGTTATTGGTGGAACTATTTTTCCACACAAGAACATCCACAAGCTCACATGGAAGTCACCTGATGGAAGAACTACTAACCAGATTGACCACATTATAATCAATGGAAAGTGGCGCAGGTCATTACAAGACATGAGAGCATATCGTGGTGCAAATGCCTATAGTGATCACTACCTGCTCGTTGCTACCATCAAGCTCAAGCTTGTGGAGGATTGCCGGCTTCCCATGCCGGTTCACACCCCCAGGCCGCCAGGAGGAGCTCTCCCGACAGCAGGACCATGCCCGAGGTCCAGCAGGGCCTTATGGACTTTGTAGTGTTTTAACACAACCCTGCTGGATACCTTGGGGGCCACCAGGAGTCGCTGTAGGGGGGCTTATGGGTTCTTTTATGCCCTATGACCCGGGAGTACGTCAGGGTCACATGACAGGAAGGAACGACGTGCTCCCGGGTTAAAGAAAAGGACTGATTGCCCTGACCCGGAAGGAGTAAGGAACTATGGACTGTCGGGACAGGAATACCTCCGGGTCAGGGGCTATAAAAGGACGGTGCCTCAGTCCAGACACCGAGCTGAGCTGGGAGGAAGGGTGGCTAAGTGTCTGGGCGAGGAGGAGTGTTTATTGATAGAGTTTATTGTATGAGTAGTGTGGAGGGTGCTTGGTGCACGGAAGAACAAAATAAAAAGGTTCTGGACTTTTACCTGGTGTCTGGAGTTGTACCTGAGGGTTCAAGGGTGCACTACTGCCCCCTACTGTCACAAGCTGAAGAGGTCGATGCCACAAGGCCAGCGGCAGAAGTTGTTAGATATTGTAAGGCTCCATTATCCAAAAGAAAATAAGGAATTTGTGCTGGAACTGAGGAACACATTTTTAGCACACTATATGTTACCCTTGCAACAGAAGAGCCCTCTCTAAACCACAAATGGAACATCATTAAAAACATTGTGGTGGATTGCCGGCATTTTACTCCAGCCCTCACCCCCAGGCCACCAGGAGGAGCTCTCCCGACAGCATGATCATGCCCGGAGTTCCAGCAGGGCATCATGGACTATGTAGTGTTTGTACACAGCCCTGCTGGATACCTTGGGGGCCACCAGGCACCGCTGTAGGGGAGCTCGTAGGCTCTTATGTGCCCTATGACCCAGGAGTGCGTCACAGTCACGTGACAGGAAGAAACAACGTGCTCCCGGGTTGAAGAAAAGGGCTATTTACCCTGACCCAGAAGGAATAAGGACTTGTGGACTGTTGGGCAGGAACACCTCTGGGTCAGGGAGTATAAAAGGATCATGGGAACTCCCAGACAATGAGCTGAGTTGGGAGGCAGGGTGTCTAAGCGTCTGGGAGTGGAGAATTGGTTATTTGAGTATTGTTTGTTTATTTGAGAATTGTGGAGAGGAGTGTGCTTTGTGCACATTATTATTATAATAAATAATAATTGGACTTTTTATCTGGTGTCTGACGTGTGGTCTGAGGGTACAAGGGTGCGAGGAAACCCTTAAACTGTCACAATTGGCGTAGTCTCGGCAAGATTCTCTGGCCGTCAGTTTGGCAGAGGACCTGAATTTAAAAATTTTATTGTGGACAGAATACCCCAAGAAGACAGCGTCAAGACGCGCAGAAAAATCACCAGAAACCTCACCTTTATCAAGTCCGGCATGGGGAAGAAGTAGACAAAGCAGAGCGCCAGCAATAGCAGAGGTCTAGCGCTCGACATTGCCTACGCTCAAGACGAGCCATGGAGCGGCTACGCGTTTCGGGAGAGATTTCCGGAGGAGGACGTCTCCGATGAGGTATGTGATGGGAATGCACTTGAGAATCTTTTTAAATTAACAAATGTCCCGTGTACATACCTCCCAGATGTCCATCCGAAGGCTCTGCGGGAGGCAGAAGACAAACTCAAAGGCGATGGCGTGCTCTCGTTCAGGCAAACAAGTAACCCGAAGGACTTCCACATGTCGGATGCCAGCGAAGGACACGTGACCCACCCCGGAAGATTATGGGAAGGAGAAGGTCCGTGTTCAGCTGCTTGTGGCTTCACCCAGGAAAAGATGGACTTGGTTATTCCGAAGTGGAAAAGGGAGGAGAGCGAAGCACCGCTCTCCCTACAAAAAGGTAAGGAGGTCCGGGAAATGACTGATCGGTCCGTCGATAAATTGATACAGACGGATCGCAGTCAGCCAAAAGCAGCACCGCCGTCCTCCGAAAAGAACTCCAAATCCCAGGCTCCCGTGCAGGACCTGTCTGAGCACGCGCCAGGAGCGGCCATGTTTATTGGCTCCCAGCCGGAGGGTAAGGCTAATGATGGCTCGAGCATGCCTCTGGGTGAATTAAGTAACTTTTTGGACGTGCACGAGCTGGAGAAGTTGCTTCAGCCCGTGCACAATTTTTTACAGGTTGTGACAACAATAAAGAAGATCGTTGGGGAGCTGGGAGCAGCGGCTGAAGCACCTTTAAGAAAGGTGGATGAATACTTATGGCGATTTGGTCGGGAGTCTCCCCTCATGATTGATTTGGCGGTACAGGTAAGTTTTACAGGTACCGTACAGAATAAGGAGACACAGAGTGACACGGGCACGCGGTTAATTAGTAGCGGGTGCCAAGTCACTACGAGCCCTACAAGCGAATGTGGTGTGATGACAGAAGGGGCGGTGGAAGCACTGATCGTACCAGAGCAGCTGAAAAGTGCTGTCTCTCGGAGCGATGCGGCGCTGAAGACGCCGCCTCTGGTTACTTTAAAGTCAACGGGCGTGCAAACAGCAAAGAGGCTCTCTTTTCCCAATAGAGACTCAAGCTGTGCACCGACCCCAGAGTAAGCAGGAGATCCCCGAAATACACCGTGGGTCTCCTGACAAGGTGGAAAAAAGGGCAGAAAGCAGCGAGGCGGCCAGAAAGCCTTCCTTAGCGGGGGAAAGGGTGGAGCTGACCGAATTCCCGAGATGTTTCAGGTCTCGGGAAGAGAGGCAACCAGGAGGACGTCGGCGGTGCTACAACTGTCGGCAACCGGGACACGTGTGGCGAAATTGTCCCCGGAGGACAGGGGAGCGGTGGGATAGAAGATACACCGTTCCCCCAAGGTTCGCTGGGAGGTTTAGACAACGCAGCCAAGGTCCAGATGACACGTCCTCCTGGAGGAGGACGTCCCTTGTGGGAATCGACACTCCGCCCCAGTTGATGTCGCTAAGGGGGGGGAACTGTGGTAGATTGCCGGCATTTTACTCCGGCCCTCACCCCCAGGCCGCAAGGTGGAGCTCTCCTGACAGCATGATCATGCCCCGAGTTCCAGCAGGGCATCATGGACTATGTAGTGTTTGTACACAGCCCTGCTGGATACCTTGGGGGCCACCTGGCGTCACTGTAGGGGGGCTCGTAGGCTCTTATGTGCCCTATGACCCGGGAGTGTGTCACGGTCATGTGACAGGAAGAAACGACGTGCTCTCGGGTTGAAGAAAAGGACTATTTACCCTGACTCGGAAGGAATAAGGACTTGTGGACTGTTGGGCAGGAACACCTCCGGGTCAGGGAGTATAAAAGGATCATGGGAACTCCCAGACAATGAGCTGAGTTGGGAGGCAGGGTGGCTAAGCGTCTGGGAGTGGAGGATTGGTTATTTGAGTATTGTTTGTTTATTTGAGAATTGTGGAGAGGAGCGTGCTTTGTGCACATTATTATAAATAATAATTGGACTTTTTATCCGGTGTCTGACGTGTGGTACAAGGGTGTGAGGAAACCCTTAATCTGTCACAACATATACTTTGAAACAGCAGAAAAAGTCTTAGGCTATAAACAAAGAGGAGCCAAAGAATGGATATCCGCTAAGACATGACAGAAAATGGAGGAGAGAAAACAGATAAAAGCAAAGCTATTGATTCTTAAGTCCCAACGACTCATTGAAAAAGCCAAGCTGTCCTATAAAAACAAGGATAAAGAAGTGAAGAGGAGTGCAAGGAGAGACAAGAGGACCTTTGCAGAAAGCCTGGCAAAGGAAGCAGAGAAGTCCGCAGCCTTGGGGGATCTGGGGACTGTATATAGGATCACCAAACGTCTCTGTGGAAATCACACAAGCCAAAGTACCCACATTAGGGATAAGAACGGCAATATTTGCTCATCAGAGTGAGAGCAAGCAGCCAGATGGGTCCAGCATTTCCAGAAAGTGCTCAATCACCCTGAGCCAGAACAACCTGCCAACATCACAACAACAGACTACACCCTGGATATCAACATCAATCCCCCTGACCTTTCCGAGGTTAAAACTGCCATTCAATCCCTAAAGAGTGGCAAGGCAAGTGGCCTGGATGCAATCCATGCAGAAATGCTGAAGGCCGACATTTCAACATCAACTAGTCTTTACCGATCTCTTCCAAAACATCTGGAACAGCGATACCATCCCTGACGACTGGTCTAAGGGCCTCATTGTCAAAATCCCAAAGAAAGGCAACACCAAAACCTGTGACAACTGGAGAGGAATCAGCCTTCTGTCCATCCCAAGCAAAGTGTTCTGCAGAGTCCTCCTTAACAGAATGGAACCAGCCATTGCCTTCAAGCTTAGACAAGAACAAGCAGGCTTTAGGAAAAGAAGAGGATGCACAGACCAGATCTTTGCACTGTGAAACATCCTAGAGCAGTGCTTAGAATGGAACACACCCCTGTACATCAACTTTGTTGATTTCAAGAAAGCATTTGATAGTGTCCATCGTAACACTCTTTGGAAGATACTCCAGTACTACGGGATCCCAAATAAGATAATTACAATCATAAAAATCTTCTATGAAAAATTTGAGTGTAGTGTCCTTATGGGCAACATTCTCACTGAATGGGTTCCCTGTACATTCTGGAGTGAGACAAGGGTGCATCATCTCTCCCATCCTTTTCCTACTTGCAATAGACTGGATCACAACCAACACAATAGCAGATAAACCCAGAGGCATCCAATGTACCCTGTTCTCTCAATTGGAAGACCTTGACTTTGCAGACGACCTTGCTCTCCTTTCAACAAACCACTCCAACATGCAATCGAAAACTGACAGGCTTCACAAATATGCCAGACAGGCCGGACTTAACATCAACACCTCCAAGACCCAAGTGATGTGCATAAACTCCATCCCCACAGCACCCATCCAGGTGAATAGAGCACCACTCGAGTTTGTGGAGAACTTCACCTACCTTGGCAGCCTTGTCAGCAAGGACAGCACTGTCCATAAAGACATTAGAGCAAGGCTGGGAAAGGCTCAGGGTGCCTTTTCCCAACTCTGTTCCATCTGGAGGTCTAAACAATACAGCCTAAAACCAAAGATGCTCCTGTACAACAGCAACGTAAAATCTGTCCTCCTGTATGGTTCAGAGTGTTGGCATGTGGTCAGTACAGACATGAGGAGACTTGAGGTCTTCCACAACAGATGTCTCAGACGAATCAGCCAGATTTTTTGGCCCAACAAAATATCAAACCAACAATGATACAAGAAAACAAGCAGTCAATGCATCACCAAGGACATTACATTAAGACGCTTAAGATGGCTTGGACATGTGTTAAGGATGGAGCAAAACCGGATCCCAAGAGTTGCCTTAAGATGGACACCACCTGGAAAAAGAAAAACTGGAAGACCCAAAAACACCTGGCGTAGAACGATGGTACGGGAGCTTCAAAAGGTGAACCTGTCATGGGGAGAAGCACAACATGCTACAAAGGACCACATGCGATGGAGGGAGCTCATTGAAGCCTTATGTCCCACTAGGAACGAAGAGGATTGATTGATTGATTGACCTCTGCATGAGAACTACCTCTTTCAACCTTCACAAACATATGCAGTTTTTAGTATCTGGAAAAAATGTGGGATTAACTTGCTTAGAGATCTTTATATAGACAACGTCTTTGCATCCTATGAACAATTACAATCTAAATTTAACATTCCAGGAACACATTTCTTTCACTATCTTCAAATTAGGAACTGTTAAACAGAACCTGCCCGATTTTCCTCATCTTGCACCCTCGTCCATGCTGGAAAAAATATTGCTCAATCTCAAGGATTTAGACACCATCTCTGCAATATATAAAATCATATTACAGTCCCACCCTTTCAAAGATCCAAGAGGACACTGGGAAAAAGTTCTCTCAATTAATATATCAGAAAAGGAGTGGAAAATAGCAATGCAGAGAATTCACTCGAGCTCCATATGCGCAAAGCATACAATTATACAACTCAAAATTATATATCGAGCACATCTGTCTCGACTAAAACTCTCCAAAATGTTTCCAGGGCGAGATCCAACCTGCGAACGCTGCAATCAAGTCCCAGCCTCACTGGGTCACATGTTCTGGGCCTGCACCAAATTAACATCATTCTGGACAAAAATTTTTAATTACCTGTCAGACAGCCTTGGACTCACAATCCCTCCTAACCCATTAACAGCTGTGTTTGGGATTCTTCCAGATGGGTTTAAAGTGGAGAAGGACAGACAAACTGTGATCGCCTTCACTACATTTTTGGCACGCAGACTGATTTTGCTAAACTGGAAGAATCCAAACTCTCCTCTTTTAAGTCAGTGGGAAACCGATGTTTTATACTATTTGAAATTGGAAAAAATCAAATACTCAGTTAGAGGATCTATACAGATTTTTTTCAAAACATGGCAGGATCTAATAAGTAATATTTTAAAATAAGCTCTTAAAGCACAGAGGAAGAAATTATTTCTGTATTTCTTTTTCTTCTCCATCCATCTCCATTGGCTTATCAAACTCATCAATTTAGGTATGTTTGCAAGCCTTAAGTTTTACTCCATTGGCCTTGCTTTCTCTCTCAGAGGTGGGGGTCGACTTGTTCTTAATCCTACTTTTTGTAAAAATTGATTGATTTGTATGGAATGATTACAATAAAATAATAAAAACAAAAAAACTTTAACTTTCTAAGATTGGCTCTTACACTGTTCTTTAATTCCATGGCTTGTTGCTGCTCTCACTGTGCAATAGCAAACATTTCCGAAAATGTGGATTTTCTCTTTTCTAAGAGCAGATCAGCATTCCTGAGACCTTCACCTTTCTTTATTTTCAGATATTGTATGATGGACTCAGTTTGCTGGTCCTGTTTTGGCTCATTTTGTATCTCCTTATTGTTTGGCTGCTAATTAAGGAAAAATAAACAATTGAGGGGTCTGAGTTTCCAAGAGTAAGTCAAATAAAATGAATTCAAAAGAAATTAATTAGCTGCAAAAACTGGTCACTAATTAAGAAAAAGGTTAGAATGAAAACCCGTAGCCCCTGCGGCCCTCCAGGACAGGAGTTTGAGATCCCTGCACTATGACATAGCAATGGATTGTGCAGATTGTGCAAAGCACAAGGGCCTACGAGCTTGGGGGGCCCACTCAGGGCCATATAGATTTTTAAAAAAATGTAATAACTTAAATCACTTGCACAGTTCATTGCGTTATTAATTCACAGTTTCAGTGACATGTTTACTCCATCACCAGGCACATCCAATCCATGATGATATTACGTATTCGGCAGGCCTACAGTTTACACAAATTTAGACTTGAGGAGTTCAGAGGCTTGGAGCCAAATCAGAGGCACGACATGTCCTAGTCCGCCTTACAGAGAAGTGTACATTCCCAAATTTGGTGATCTTTGGCGTGCCATAGTGGACATGAATGGAGGAAGTTTTGAAGGATGTCACATGAATAATGTAAATATACATTATTATCATAAATAATTGTTACTTTTGTACTTTGGATCGATGTCAACAGTTATTGAAGTTTGAGCTCATAAATGGCAAATCATAGCAATTCTGTTGTTAAGTTATGGTCCCGGTTAGTCGGCAAATGCTGAATATTTGAACAGTTTGACGCTTTATATACAACAACAACATTTATTTATATAGCACATTTTCATACAAATAATGTAGCTCAAAGTGCTTTACATGATGAAGAAAGAGAAAAAAGACAAAATAAGAATTAAAATAAGAGAACACTCATTAACATAGAATAAAAGTAAAGTCCGATGGCCAGGGAAGACAGAAAAAAACAAAAAAAAACTCAAAAGACAGCTGAAGAAAAAATAAAATCTGTAGGGGTTCAGAGACCATGAGACCGCCCAGTCCCCTCTTGGCATTCTACCTAACATAAATGACGTCAATCAGTCCTCTTTGTATTCAGGGTTCTCATGGAAAGACTTGATGATGACGGTCACGTGAACTTTTGGCCTTTAATCCATCAATGGAGGGACATCATGGTGCTTTGATCAGGTGGTGGTGGCGCAGGTCGCCAAAACAAAAAAACAGAAAAAGAACGGAAGACAGAGTAGGGGTCAGTACGGATTTTGGAGCCACCATGAATAGTAATGATAATACATTGAATATGCAGAGCATCAGGATTAAATTAAAATGAAGTTATGAGAAAGCCATGTTAAAGTAATGTGTTTTCAGCAGTTTTTTAAAAAGTGCTCCACCGTATCAGCCTGGTGAATTCCTATTGTCAGGCTATTCCAGATTTTAGGTGCATAACAGCAGAAGGCCGCCTCACCACTTCTTTTAAGTTTAGCTCTTGGAATTCAAAGCAGACCCTCCTTTGAAGATCTAAGATTACAATTTGGAATATAAAGTGTCAGACATTCTGAAATATAAGATGGAGCAGATTATTTAAGGCTTTGTAAACCATAAGCAGTATTTTAAAGTCAATCTATATATATAATTCACTAAGGCAAGACAACCATGGAAAGCACGCCGGAAGGGGCGTGGATTCACTAAGCCGCCGACAAGTGAGATACTTATGGCGCACGCAAGAAAGAGCCACGTCCACCAACTCCAAGACCATTGGATACGACGACAACTTGCAGGGCCACGCCCACCAACTCGGACGCAACAACACAGAAAAAACGTCGTTGTTTACATTCGTCTGTTGTAGAGGCCACATGCACCTCTGAGCCACATTGACTGTTCATAGAGGCATGTTTCTCGTGGAGGTGAATCGCCATATGCAGCGTGTGAAACGGTTTGCGAGGGGTATCCCATGGGATCCTTAAAACAATCCTTTACAACTGAGGTTGAAGCACAATGAAGTAAGCAGTCTTTAAAAAACAACTTTTCGGTTATGATGCATGACCACGTGCACCATAGCAAACTGTTTTACACGCTACATACAGCTATTCGCTTCCGCAACAAACATGCGTCTTCTTAGATGCTCCTGCAGGAACACGGAAGACGTTTTCCTGCCCACCAACGCTCCTTTTTCACCGGCCGGCGTCTACCCTCGCTCTCTAGGCATTCACACTGCCTGCCCATTTGCCCGGACGCAAAAACTCACCGACCACCCAGTTAGTCCCTTTCGTCTGCGGTAAGAGTCCACATGCACGTCTGAGCCACGCGGCGTTTGTTATGCCACGGTGTTATGGTGTATAAAAACTGTACATTTTGGTTTCCATTATATTTTGTTCAAGACAAGACAACAGATGAACTAAGACAAATTAAAGCAGGTTTTCTTCCCTTGCACCTTACTTTTATAACACTTGTTCATAGGTTTGTGCTAATTTGGTTTTATAGCCTGGGAAAGGTTGCTGAGCTGATACCTCAGGCTATTGATTACTTTATGGATGGACATCTGGAACAACAATTTGCTTTATAGCCTGGGACAGGAAGACTACTGATACCTCAGAGTACATCAAAGATTTTGTTGTGTGGGAAAACGGACAGTGAATTAATTCATCAATCATTTGGACAGCCAGCCAATCAGGTGCATGTGTTGTGAACCCAAGGCTTGACATTTCATAATAAATATGCCTTGGTTTGGAAAGCAAGAAAAGAGAAGCAAAGGGAGAAGGAGAGAGAAGCAAAGGGAGAAGAAGAGAGAAGCAAAGAAGAAGAGGAACGGACGAAGACGGCCCTGGTCGTCAGAAAGGCATCATGAACATCGATTGCTAAATCAAATGCCTCCCTGGGACATTCATCCTTGTCATCTGTAACTTTTTCGTAAGCTTTTTCTAAAGACTATATATATTCAGACTTTCCTATCACTACCTATTTTCTAGTATTCTTTGTTCTTGTGGTATTATTATTATTCTTGTAATAAATACCATGCTGCTTTTAACTTTCAATGCTTTGTCTTAATGTCTAGAGTGATTGAAGTAATAAGTTAGATTTCTTTGAGCACCTGGTGACAGCCGGATTTTTGCCATTATTTCTGTGCTGTGAGGTTTATATGGCTGAGAGTGAAGAGCGCTATACTCAACAGAAGGAACAAATACGAGAAAGAAGGTATTCTTGGCTGATGAATGGCCTATAGTCAAGAGTGCTGAGTCTTTGTATGTTTAAATGTATTCTTGTAGACCAAAAGTAATATTTAGGTCTGAGATATCACTAAAACATCGTATTGTTGTTCGTGCCGAAAATAAGTAAGTCTCTTGAAGTGCTGAATGACATGCTGTTATTCCTAAAGCACTTGTGTGGTTTAAAGTGCTAAGGGTTAATCAGCATGTGTGTGTCATTCATGGAGCACTGTTGTGGTTAGGGTCTGTGTGTGTGTTCATCTTAAAGTGCAACAGTAGACCAACCCGATAACGAACTTGACGAGAACCCTTACCCAAGAGGAAACATGTAAAAGGGCAAGTGGAGGGAAATACCACGATAATACACACGGGTTCACTATTGTGTTGTATTTTGCTCTCTCCAGAGTTCCATCTTTTCATTCACTTACTGTTGTATTCTCACACCAACCGGTTTTAGAGATCCATGTCTTTCCAGAAGTGTTTAGCATTCAATAAATAATTATGCATGACATTGACCGTGTGTCTACCCAGCGCAGACAGGCATGGGTAAGCCGTTGAACCCCATTCGGGCTGCAAGCCGTGGAATTCCCACTAAATGTGACTCATATGCTCCCACTCATTACGTCCCTACCCTTTGTGCACACCCCCCTCCTACCGTGGTCAGGTATCTTGGTGGATTATATATACACTGTGTGCACAATTATTAGGCAAGTGAGTATTTTGACCATATCATCATTTTTAATGCGTATATTCCAACTCCAAGCTGTATTAACTTGCTTATTGGATTTAAGCACGTCAGGTGATGTGTATTTGTGTAATGAGGGAGGGTGTGGCCTAAGGAGATCAACACCCTATATCAAGGTGTGCAGAATTATTAGGCAGCTAGTTTTCCTCGGGCAAAATGGGCCAAAAAAGAGATTTAACTGACTCTGAAAAGTCAAAAATTGTAAAAAGTCTTTCAGAGGGATGCAGCACTTTTGGAATTGCTAAGATATTGGTGTGTGATCACAGAACCATCAAACATTTTGTTGCAAATAGTCAACAGGGTCGCAAGAAACGTGTTGAGAACAAAAGACGCAAATTAGCTGCCAAAGATTTGAGAAGAATCAAACGTGAAGCTACCAGGAACCCATTATCCTCCAGTACTTTCATATTCCAGAGCTGCAACCTACCTGGAGTGCCCAGAAGTACAAGGTGTTCAGTGCTCAAAGACATGGCCAAGGTAAGGAGGGCTGAAACCCAACCACCACTGAACAAGAAACATAAGTTGAAACGTCAAAACTGGGCCAAGAAATATCTGAAGACAGATTTTTTTCAAAGGTTTTATGGACCGATGAGATGAGAGTGACTCTTGATGGACCAGATGGATGGACCTGTGGATCAGTAATGGGCACAGAGCTCCACTCCAACGTGGAGGTGGGGTACTGGTATGAGCTGGTATTTTTAAAGATGAGCTAGTTGGACCTTTTGCATTGAAGATGAACTCAAAATCAACTCCCAAACCTACTGCCAGTTTTTCAAGACACTTTCTTCAAACAGTGATACAGGAAGAAGACCATGATTTTTATGCAGGCCAATGCTCCATCACTTGCATCGAAGTTCTCCACTGCGTGGCCAGCCAGTAAAGGCCTTAAACGATGAAGGAATAATGACATGGCCCCCCTTCCTCATCTGACCTAAACCCTATCGAGAACTTGTGGGCACTTCTTAAACGCTAGATTTACGGGCGAGAAAAACAATACACCTCTCTGAAGAGTGTCTGGGAGGCTGTAGTCACTGCTCCACAAAAAGCTGATCGTCAACAGATCAAGAAACTGACAGACTCCATGAATGGAAAGGCTTATGACTGTTATTGGAACGAAGGGTGGCTTTATTGGTCATTGATTGATTGATTTATTTTTTTTTAAATGTCAGAGATGTTTATTTGTAAATTTTGAGGTGTTTGTTTATTATTCTCACTATAACAGATGAAAATAAACAAGTGAGATGGGAAAATTTTCATTTTTCCTTTAGTTGCATAATAAATCTGCACACTAATAGTTGCCTAATAATTGTGCGCACATATGTATTCCCCTGATGATGTTCACACTCACATTTCCGTTGTGAAACATTCAGGTTTCAGGTTTATTAACATTTTGGATTGACTGATAGCACTGTGTTTGTTCCATATTAAAATTAATCCTCAAAAATACAACTTGCCTAATAATTGTGCACACAGTGTAGAAAAGCAGCCAAAACCGAGGGGTATCCCATGGGGTCCTTAAAACATTCCTTTACAACTGAGGTTAAAACACAATGAAGTAGGCAGTCTTTAAAAAAAAGAGGTTTCGGTTACGACGCACACCTGCGTGCACCATAGCAAACTGTTTTACACGCTACATGCAGCAATTCGCTTCAGCGACAAATATGCGTCTTCTTAGATGCTCCTGCACTTTGTTCACACCCCCCTCCCACCTCGCTACTACCGCGGTGGGGTGTCTTGGTGGATTATATATAGAAAGGCAGCCAAAACCGCACAGAGCAATGAAAAGTTCCATCCTTTCTTTCTCATTCTGTTGTATCCTCAAACCCTCCCTTTTTAGACAACTGTGTCTTTCCAGGAGTGTTCAACCATCATTAAATAATTATGCAGCGTTTGTTATGCCGCGGGTTCACTATTGTGTTGTATTTTGCTCTCTCCAGAGTTCCATCTTTTCATTCGCTTAAAGTTGTATTCTCACACCAACCCATTTTAGACAACCGTGTCTTTCCAGAAGTGTTTAGCATTCAATAAATAATTATGCATGACATTAAGCGTGTGTCGACCCAGCGTGGGTAAGCCGTTGAACCCCATTCGGGCTGCAAACTAAGTCCCACTAAGTGCGACTCCTACGCTCCTACTGGTTGCGTCCCAACCCTTTGTACACACCCCCCTCCCACCTTGCTAATACCGTAGTTGGGTGTCTTGGTGGATTTTATATAGAAAAGCAGCCAAAACCACACAGAGCAATGAAACGTCTACGTCAGTCACAGGTACATCTGGACTTTGTAAATGACGATGACTCAAGTGACGAGTTGGAGGTGGGCACATGTGCGGGCAGTGCATACTGAACGAGAAATCAGCAGACTAGCATGACGGACGGAGCTGAATGGACGTCCTTCTCCTCTCCTCCCGTTCCACACTCCGCGCCGTGCACCCCCATCCCTCCGTCTGGCAGGAGAAGGCGCGAGGACGGTGTGCCAGTTTTCAGTCACTTCAGACGATTGTGTGTTGGTTCGTTCCGTGCATTGTTACAATGTTGCTTTTCTTGCTGATTTATTACATTACCGATTTTTCAAATGTTAATTTTCTCCCTGTGCTTAAAAATCATTAAAAAACCGGCCTGATTATGCGGCGTATGATACGCCGTGGGTTGGCTAGTTCTGAATAACACAGGTAACCAGTGTAGTGACATCAGAACTGGAGTAATGTGTTCAGATTTTCTTTTCCTAGTTAGGATTCTAGCAGCTGCATTCTGCACTTGTTGCAGTCGATTTATGTCTTTTTTGGGTAGTCCTGAGTGGAGTGCGTTACAGTAATCTAGTCGACTGAAAACAAAAGCGTGAACTCATTTCTCAGCATCTTTCAGTGTTATAAGAGGTCAAACTTTTGCTATGTTTCTTAAATGAAAAAAGGCTGTCCTATTGATCTGATTAATATGCGATTTAAAATTCAGGTCGCAGTCAACAGTTACCCATAAATTCTTTACCTACGTCTTTACTTTTAATCCTAATGCATCAAGTTTATTTCTAATAACCTCATTATATCCATTATTGCCAATCACGAAAAATTTCTGTTTTTTCTTTATTTAGCTTGTGAAAATTGCTACTCATCCACTCAGAAACACAAGTGAGACATTGTGTCAGTGAAACACTCACCATACAACGCCACGTCGGCCAGTAGCAGCGGATCCATCAAACATTATGAGAGCGGTGCTGCTCAACGTAAGGCGCGCCTTCAACAGGACCTGAAAAACGCTAAGCTTACCAAGATTTCTACCTTTCTCAAAACTGAGCGAGGGCCAGCGGTGGTAACTGAGAATGCTGATGCTGGTGAATCGTCGCAGCAGTCACAAGGAGGTTATGCAGACAGTGCAGTGAGTGAAATGGTTACAACTGTACCGAGTCTGGAAGTAGAGATACAATGGCTTCAGATCAGGTGTTGTCTGCTAAAACCGTTCAAAATGGAGAAACTACTAAAGACAAATAAGCAATATATGTGACCAAGCAATTTCCTATCGACAAGGCATATTTCGTGGAACCATTGACACCTCACTTTATGATGTTCATTTTCTCAGAACTTGTGTAAAACAGGTCGATTGTGTAGTAGTATCCTGTCAGCCGGTGTTATCATTTTAATTTGTATCATCACACTGAGCACTGGAGCGCCGCAGGGCTGCGTGCTTAGTCCACTGCTGTTCACCCTGCTGACTCATGACTGCACAGCCATGCACAACACCAACCACATCATCAAGTTTGCAGATGATACGATGGTGCTGGGACTGATAAGCAGGGATGATGAAAGAACATACAGAGATGAGGTGAAACGGCTGTCCGCATGGTGTGAAGTCAACAATATCTCAATGTCGACAAGACAAAAGAGATAATCTTGGACTTCAGAAAATCACGTCCTGCCTACATCCCACTCAGCATCAACTGTTTAGATGTGGAGACTGTTAGGAGTACCAAGTTCCTCGGTGTGCACATAACTGAGGAACTTACGTGGACACATAACACCTCATCACTAATCAAGAAAGCCCAGCAGAGACTTCACTTCCTGAGGCGGCTGAAGCGAGCAAGTCTTCCCCCTTCCATCCTCACCATGTTCTACAGAGGCACCATGGAGAGTGTTCTGACCAGCTGCATCACTGTCTGGTAGGACAACTGCAACATATTCGACCACAATCGCCTGCAAAGGATAGTGAAGACAGCAGAGAACATTATTGGGGTGCCTCTCCCTTCACTACAGGACATATTTTACAAACGCAGTGCAGCATTGTGCAGGACTCCTTACACCCCTCACATGAACTTTTCACATTATCCAAGACAAGATACTGCAGTTCAGAGCCAGATCTGCCAGGCTGCAGGAGAGTTTTTACCCCCAAGCTGCCAGACCCCTTAACACCAGGCTGCCCCCTAGGACCTTCCACACGGCCTCAACCACCACCTCTAAAAACAGAACTTTTATACATGAAAACCACTGTCCTGCAAAGACGAGTGTGCATGGAGAAAAGAACTGAAAATCTCATACTGACCTTTAAGGATTTTAACACTCTTGATATCCTTCTGCTGTGAAACATTCTGACCTGTCACTGTTTACACACGTCTTAAACAACTATTATCATACACTGTGTGGACTCTGACCCGGACACAGACAGACGGACAACATAGTTCACCCAACACACTGTTTATTTAAACTATATACAAATTTACCGTGCACTCCAATCCCCAGTGCCTCCAGCACCGATCCCCCAAAGTCCAGGCCTTACAGTCAAACAATGCCTTTCTGGCCGCCTCCAGTCCTCTCTCCAGCTCCGTCCTTCTTCCACCCGACGTCCACACATGACTGGAGGGAGGTGGCCCCTTTTTTAGGAACCCAGATGGGCTCCAGCTGCTTCCCGGCAATCTCCCGCGGACACACCCCCGTGTGGTGTCCCCTGTCGTCTTCCCCCCGGCACTTCCTGGTGTGGCAGAAGTGCCGGGCTCCCGGGATAATAAGGCACTGGGGCGCCACCTGGCGGTGGCCACAGGCCCCTACAGGGCTGGGCTTCCAAGCCCTCTACCCGAGGCCTCCAGCATAACCAGGACAGACGCCCCCTCGCGGTCTGGAGGAGGCACAAGCCCTCCTCTCGTCCTCCTGGGCGTCCCGGCCGGGCTCCAGCCCCAGCCGGGGACCACAACTGATAATTTCTGTATATTATCTATTATTTATTTATTTATTATATTACATGGACGGCACAGTGGCGCAGTGGTAGCGCTGCTGCCTCGCAGTTAGGAGACCCGGGTTTGCTTCCCAGGTCCTCCCTGCGTGGAGTTTGCATGTTCTCCCCGTGTCTGCGTGGGTTTCCTCCGGGCACTCCGGTTTCCTCCCACAATCCAAAGACATGCAGGTTAGGTAGATTGGCGATTCTAAATTGGCCCTGGTGTGTGGGTGTGTTTGTGTGTGTCTTGCGGTGGGTTGGCACCCTGCCCGGGGTTTGTTTCCTGCCTTGTGCCCTGTGTTGGCTGGGATTGGCTCCAGCAGACCCCCGTGACCCTGTATTCGGATTCAGCGGGTTAGAAAATGGATGGATGGATGGATTATATTGCATATCTTACACATCAATATTGCTGTTACTTCTTTGTCTTATCTTTGCACAATGTCTTGTCTTGTTTGTGTTTTAATTTTACATTTTTAAATTTTAATTCTATTTTTAATTTATTATTTGCACATCATGTTGTTACACTGTGGACCCTGAGCTTTGCAATTTCGTATATCTGTATACTTGTATATGGTTGAGATGACAATAAAGTTCACTTTGACTTTGAAATCGAAATTGCTTAATTTTATAGCACAGAACAGTTTCTACTTTCTAGCTGACATTACATTTTAATCATCTTCCTTCACAACGTTGTCTTAGAAAAGCAAGCGGGTCCACATCTCACATATACTGTATTTATGTACTACTACTACCCACACCTCCCACAATCCATTCCCACAATTTACTTTACTTTTTGCTAACTTACAGCAGCTGTAGTAAAGCAATTAAAAAAGGTATTACAAATTCCATTTAGAGAGCCGGTTTGTTTGTCACTAGCGTGTGATCTGATAGTGTCACGGTCGTGGACACCACTGCCCAGCCGGCCCCTACGATCTGGTTGAAAACAATTTACAGTTACAGTTATGCTAGACAGGAGGGGTCCACCTCAGGGCGCTGCACCAAGGCATTCAGCAAGCTAGCTTATGCCACTGACTACCCTATTATTTCCACATCAGACTGGTTGAAAAATACTGGTATATCTTAATAAGGCATTTCACACTACCAGTCTATGGCAGTTGATTTTTATGAACCATTTGTACGTATGAGTTTTATTAAAATTTACTTGACAATAAAGAAAGCAATTCTCTCAATGTGGCGTAGTTGAAAGTTTTCAAGCTTGATAAACAAATTAATGAAAATAAAAATAGGACTTATTTTGATGCATTTCCTTGAAAAATAAAAAATGACGCTCAATTTGTTTTAGCTGTCGGAAGTTGCCGACGAAGTTGTAGTATTTAGGGTTCCACAAATCCACAGGCGTAATTATTGATTTGTGCTGCGGTAGTGCAATTTGACATGGCAGGTTAAATTGATGGGTCATCGCCTTTGTAGCCTAAAGACACAAAATCGATGGGTTTGTGTGGACGCAGCAGACGTTCGTAGAGTGAAATTTTTCGTTAATGAGTTAGCGAAATGGAAAGAAACGAGAATGGCGGACTTAGTGATGATTAAAACACACGCTATTAATTTTAAAGAAAGGGACCCTGAAGTTGATTATGCGTGTATTGGATTCACGTATTGACCGATGTATTGCTGCTGAATATGGTCTTTAATACCCCGTGAATTACTCATGACCGTGAACGAAATGGGATAGAAATCACGGTAAAAATATAAAATATACAAACAGCATTGATGTTGTTTGGATATGGCAGCCTACTGCACGGTTAAAATCGTCTTCAATCAATAAAGCTTGACGGCTGAGTGGAGGACCTACGTGTGACGATGCGTCCTTTCTTGGCCGAGTGCGCTTATTGGTAGGCGGAGTATACTGACGATCGTAATTCAGCCAATCGATACGCACTTCTGTATTTGGTACCGCCTTCTGAAGTGATGTGTACCGAAAACAACCATTCAACTATAAAGTACGAGTAATTGGCAGATTTTTGGTCCAATGAGTCAGCTGTAAACAACCCGAGGCGGCGGGGATACCCTACTCCCCCTCCCCCTGTCTGCTGTTGTGTTTTGGAAAGGCGTTTTGTTGTGCTTGCTACGCGAAACCAAACGCGAGTTAGAATGTTGCTTTGTGTTTCGAAATTGTTATGTAGTCGGCCTTGGAGGAGTAGACCAGCATGTTGCGTATTTGTTGATTTCGCTTTCCTCAGGCATTGATAACCAGTCGGATACTTTTTGCAGCTACCCATTATACACTCCTCGCAGTGCTGGAACCTAATATGGCGCCGGGCTGGCCGGTGCTGCTCGCGCTGGCGGCCCTGCTTGGTGCGGGGGTGGTGGGGTCTACGTGTCCGCCGCCCTGCTCTTGCACATCTGGCGAAAGCGGACTGCTAATGATGCTCGACTGCAGCAAGAAGAGGCTCAGCAGCGCTCCGCGGGACCCTCCGCCCTGGATCAGTTACCTGTGAGTAGAGCGCGGCCCTGGTGGGGCCGGAGGAGGGGCTTCATATGGGCAGAGG